>NC_047143.1:18808411-19108719 GCF_009829125.3 Periophthalmus magnuspinnatus
ACAAATGGTTTGGGGGTTTTCAGAGAGTATTGTCACTGCCACTTGTTACACTCAAAGGTCAAAAAGCTTAGGCCATGCACATTCAAATCCACCATCCTATTCTCAAGAGGGGCAAGCACTCTTATAAAAGGCATTGGAAGGGCGAATGACTAAAGGCAAAGAATTGTATCCAAAATGTTTAAAGAAATTAATATAGTTCAAATATAGTATAGTTCAAAGGTCCTATAATTATTGGTTTTTGAAGTACCCTTTGGAGATTGTAGAATTGGAAGGTTAAATTGGAAATAAAGGTTAGGCCTATGCTATATTCCATTGTCCCCATGAGGAAATTTGGAGAGCAACTTGAAGGTGCACTGTATATGTTTTCTGATGTGGGGTCCTTCATCTGCTTGTCTCCATGGAGATGTTATTGCTTACCCAAAATGTTTCGCAGTATATCATTGAACTTCTTTATCTCCATGGGGAAAAGAAGAAGAATGAGACACCACCAGGCCAGGTTATAGGCCAGGAGACTAGAGAAGCAAGGCCAGTCTTATTTCAAATGTCAGTCATACACTTTACATCAAGGAACCACTCACACATTCACACACACAGTCATACACCAGTGTGCACAGACACTGGCAAGGTGAGTTAAGTGTCTTGCCCAAGGACACAACGACAGCATTCATCTGTGGGAGCTGGAATTGCACTGCCAAGCCATGGGTCAGTGCATTTGACCGCTCAACCAAAGATGTTTATGTCGAGAGCGTGATTCGAAGCACCAACCTTCAGATCAGTGGACAAACACTCTACCAATTGAGCTACTGTCGCCCAATAAAATGACAAGATATGAAATCCAGAATTTGGCACAAACATATAAATACATCAAGGCAAAGGCAAATATTGCCATAAGATAAACAATTGGAGCAAAGACGCCATCAGTCTAAAATACTTTCCCAGCAAAATAATAGGCATATGTTCTTCAACACAAAACAGGACTACTTTATACTGTAGTGAGACTGCAGGTGGCGCTAATGGACAGGAAGCAGAAAAACCCAGAATAAACACATTGAAAAGATACACTCACAAAACATTGCAGTGTGCAAACCTCTGACAATGTGCAGACGATTACTAACCACACAATGGCCTATAGAGGAATAATCATTAAAATGGATGCTGCATAAAAAGGCAGTGTTGTGTTCCAGAATGTTTTAGAATGGAAGGCAGCTCTTCATAGAACCCATTACAGGGACCACACAGTACCAAGTGTTCCAGTTTATACAAGTGTTTGAGCAACCAAAAAGCGTGCCATACACACTCTCCAAATATGAACCCTGTAATAGAAGACTTATTATAAGGGCAGACGAACTGTGTGGTCACATGGTCTTCAGACTATTTTAACAGAACAGTGGTTTATTCCCAAAAATGTCATTGTACAAGCTGATGATTGGATATAGCATTATTCAGATATTTTGTTGTTGCATTTGATATCTTTGTAACTATATAGACTAATACATTTTTGTTTTGTGTTCAACAAATAACATATGCACCATAGCCTATCCTTTTCTTCCTGAATATACACAACAATTTAGAAATCATGAGTAGATTTGACTTTGATGAATTTTAGCCATCATGTCAACTAATAGACCTTTTTGTGGTATCCAAGCTATACTTTTAACTATGTATACCTATTAACATTTGATTGAGCATATTTTACTCCTTTTCTTTTGCACATTCCTTGTCAAATATCAGCTATAACTTGAATAAATGAATACCATTGCATGTCCCAAGAGTCAATCTTTTAAGTGGCTAAGTGCTTGATGGTTTTTAGCTTGTTATTAATGCAATGGCCCTGTATTAGATTAGCGTTAGCTTCTGAGTGCATGTATTGTCATGCTTAGCAACGGCACTTAGCCTATTCCTAGCTGAACTTTAACCGCTGCTTTTTGCTCAAGAGCACTCAAGTTCCTAAAATAGTTTACTTACCATCTTGGTTTTATGAGACTTTTTACAATTCTCATTTGCTCAAAGCACTTTTCATTATCAGAGTCTATTCAGCTCTTGCCACTCCAATCGGATAATTATGCGGCTAATATAATAAAGCTGGTCCCTTCATTGGCTGGTGGGGAATAAGAGGTTTTAGTTCAGTGCTTCTCGAATAGTGAATTCAAGGGTGATCGCAGAAGATGGGCTGTAGTGTCATTAGCAGTGGAGCTAGCACCTGGATGTAGAGGTGAATCAGACACAGCTAAAAATAAGCTTGCCCTAGCTCTTCATATGCTCTTATCCTACTTTAGTGAGGTACAGTGAGACCTGCTGCAGTTTTTACTTTCCTGGTGTTGGTCACAGTGGTTTGATGACCAGCACTCCTACCTCACATCAAGAAGGTTCCTAGAATTCCCAGGCTAGAGATGGGTTGCATCCAAGCCTCAAGGTGTCAGATTTACCTTACCACAATATTCCATCCAAATTTGAATTAAATTAAAAGTGAACTGCACAACATTCTGGTGGAGGGTCTGGCATATATCTGTTTCTAAGTAGATTTTATTGTTTTGCCTAGAATACTTAACAGTATGGGGTTAAACTTACCTTCCATGTATTTAGGTGTTTTAATTGCTCAAAAATACCTTGAAACACATGCATTATTACAATGAAGGGGCATGCCTCTCCACTGTTCTGACCTGTAACTGCCTGGTGGCACCTGCTTGTCTCCATGAAGTTAGACAAGTTTAATGCCATACTATGGAACATTTCAGATAAAGCATTGCATTTCCATGGTGACAAGCAGGTGGAATCAAACAGAACAGTCACATAGTGCACCTTTAAATAAAAATAAATATTATAATGAAGTTACTAGAGCTAAGGAGAGTGCAGCGACGGCCACAGGACAGTGCTGCCAGGTGCCAGGTGTATCATATGGCATGGTAGTTTAGTAGTATAGCAGTATAGTAATATAATAGTATAGTAGTACAGTAGTAGTTGTTGTACAGTATCAAAAAGCAGACGCCAGTGGTCAGCCAGTTGTGCAATCAGTCAGATAGAACAAAAACAGCTTAAAATGTATACCCACCCACTTGCTTGTAGCCCCCAAAACATTCAAGTCTTTATTCATCAACAAAAGAGCTGTTTAGAAGTTTGATTCCATAACTTCTTAACTTTGTGCTGAATCATTTTGTCATTGTTCTAAAGCGTGAAATAAATTGGCCTGGAGCTGTGCATCAAACAACTGACAACACATGTAGCTCAAGTGAAAGCTATCAAAGGCAACAATATGAAAAGAGCCCAAATGAGAGAGAGAGAGAGAGAGAGAGAGAGAGAGAGAGAGAGGGAGAGGGAGAGGGAGAGAGAGAGAGGGAGAGAGAGAGAGAGAGAGAGAGAGAGGGAGAGAGAGAGGGGGCGTTTGTTTATTTACTTATGAGAAAAATGTGCATATATTAGCAGACATCTTGGCAAGAGCTTGTCTTCAGAAAGGCTCTAGGATGAAGGCAGAACAACACCGGGTCTGTGGGTTGGTTGAAACTGGGTTAGTGTTCTTTTTAGGAGATCATTTACGATGACTTTTGATGACATTACGAGTTAAGATGACAGCCATGCTAAGGAGATATGATGAATTACGTTGCTCAGACAGTAAGGCGAGTGGAATTTCATCTCAAAGCTCGAATCAAGATAGAAGCAGTTTGAGACAAAATAAAATCCAATCAAAATTGTCATTAATCAATATGAGGAAAAAATTGTAATTACATTTTTTGTCATATCACCCATGTTCCAAAATACATGTGATTCTTGCATTGGTTTAGCAACACATTTTAGCAAATATTAATGTCCCCAGAGTGCAGCAAGTTTTGACACAAGATTTTCATCTGGGTGGGGTTTTTGTTTTGTTTTGTTTTTTCAACTGCATGGTTGTTTTTTTTTTGTTCTGCTGTTTGCTTTTTCACCTGTTTGTCCCATGTTGCAAATCATTCAAGTATGCTCCAGATTTTGAACCAAACATCCTCCCTGCCATGGCCCAAAACAGCTTGTTGTTGTTGGACACAGGGAGAATGGAGCCTGGAGCTGTTTACCTCTCTGCTCTACTGATGTAGCCCAATGTTCACTTAACAACACATATCCAGCTCCAACTAGCGTCCACACCCCTGCCCCTGCACCAGCTGACAAAAAAACACAGCTTAAATAAATGTTTACATGTGCAAGGATTTTAATGAACCACAACCATCCAAGTTCAAAAGAAAAGCCCTCTGCAAATATTTACACACATCATTAAAATTACTGCTAGAAGATTCAAATTCTTATTCAGCCTGTTTTCAAAAGTTAAAATAATGAGCAAATAATTATTATATGGTCAAATCTGGCATGCAGGGATAAAAATACCACTAATTTTAAAGGTTGATGTATTGTTATTATAGGACACTCAGTTTTATTTTTGCTCAAGGACAGAAACATTGCTTGGCTGTTTTATTATCACAGTTAACTATTGTTGTTTTATACTGACCACTGCAGACAAGGACAGACCACAGGAGCGACAAATTTGGAGATCATAAAATTTTCTATTTATAATGATATTAAGCCCTATTGTTTGTCCCATGGCACCAACTGGCAGTTCCATTCGACTAATAAGAAAATGAAAAAAACAAAAACAAAAATACTTTTATATAAACTGGAAAACACGGGAATTAGTTATAGGGTTAAAGACCAGATTTGACCCTGTTATTCCACTATAGGCCTTTGCCTTTGAGCCAGGATGACTCACAAAGCTGTCAGAGATCTCCGTCAGCTGGGGTGGTACTCCTCTCACAGAAGTGGACCAAGTGGAAAAGCAGCCAATTAAACAGCTAAGTCATAAAGAAGATATACAGGGCACCAGCAAATTGGAAAAACATTGGGAACACAGGTTAAGAACTGAAGTAAAGTCTGGCATCATTTATTTGTCAGTTTAGGTGTTGTGTGTTTTTAAAGCATTTTAAACGTTCTTCCCGGAGATAAATTAGTTTAATGTCATATTGTAGAAAATTCCAGGCATAGTAATGGCATCTCTATGAAGACAAGCAACACCTTAAGATTTACATAGTGAACCTTTAATAATGGTAATATGGAGACTCATTTTGTGTTACTGTGAGATGTGACCATAAATTTAATCACAAATAATCTGTCTGAAAATGTGTTGATTTTACTATAAATAATGTGATCAATACTGAAAACTTGTTTAACTTAACAGATCTTGTTATACTCACCTATAATTTATTCTGCATTGGTTGACTTTGATTATAGTTCATAGCTCCTCCTTATGCCAGACAGCACTTCCACAATGTATTGTCTTGTCTGGTTTGTCCTGGTTTGGATGTATCCACTCTGCCCTTGAACAATGGTCTCTTGTTTTATCTTCTCTTCCACTACATAATGACACGCTGCCACCAAAACGCATGTGTGAAATGCAATTATTGTACAGCGGAGATGGAAGACAAAAGACAAGACCACTATCATCCTCTGCACTGCTCTTAATTAACTTATCCACTCTGCCAAAGATGTCTGGCCTATAGGGCTCGTTTCTAAATTGGCAAGTGGAAGTGTGCTTTCTCCAGAGATGTGTTAATCCAAATAAACATCTCCCTCACCGTGGATATCTTAAGGAAGTTTGCGAGCTGGTGGTAGAAGATATTGTTAGGCTGTTTTGACATAGAATAGAGACTGTGTGTCAATGGGGAATCCTGCTAAGTCCTCATTGATAAAGTGAAAAGTGTGTCAGAATCCCTAGACAGGTTGGCAACAGCATTAGTGGAAATATTTTGACAATGATGGTGCCCATAGAACAATTCATTACCACAAAATTTTAAACTAAATTCAAAAACTGTCCATCAAAAGTCTGGACATTGTAAATATATGAAGTCACCTGGGGCAGACTTACACCTGTCATTCTGCGCCTGTGTGAGCTCTTCTCCCTCAGCTCATATTCACACGGGCAATGTGTCTTGTCAAACAGTTTGCAGCAAAATGAATATTGATAGAATAAAAGAATGAGGGATTAAATCGATCATAAAAAAGGCTGAGTGTAGAGCAACTCTGGTTCTGCAGTCATGTACTGAATGTTACAAAATATGGATTAGGTTTAGGTTACCTGAGCATAGAGCAGAGTGTAGATTGATATGTACATGTGTGATTATAAAAAAAATCAACTGTTCTGTGGCACATGTTCCATTGATTCTGGCAGATTAACGTTGGCATGGAAGAGCAGAACAAATATTGTCTCTTCTGTATACTTTGGCACTAAATATTTTTGCTTCACTTACCTCTCTATTATGTCCTTTGGGGCAGAACAGAACAAAACAGCAAGACCTGGAGCTACTCTCCTGCATATGTTAGTGTTGGGTAATAAAGAGAGACATTGAAGCTTACTGAGGTGGGACTAGTCTGACCATATCAATCAGCATCATACATAGTCTGCCCAACGCATTATTCCATTTACCTCTCACTCAAAGCGTGAGTAACATAGCAGCCTATAATATGCATGCTGCATGCAAACATATACCCACGAAGAATGAACATTAAAAATTGTTGTAGGCTATTATTTTGGAGCAATGAGATAGTTTCAAAAGTAAGCTTATAGTGCCCCCTTCTGCTACCCTAAACATATGCGCTAACCTGACATTTTTTACGTAGGTTTAGTGGAAAATTATTTTCTGACATTATGAAAATCATTCTAACCCCGTAGGGATCCGATTGTAGTGATTAAACACAAGTATATATGATTATGATAATTATAAGAAGTTCAAAGTTCACGGAGCATTGTAGACCCAACTACGCATGCGCACGTTATCATGGCGGATGAGGCAGTCGGTGAAGTGTGTGGTTTTACCTTATTAAAGTTTTAAAGACAAAAATGGGATGTTAAGTCAGAAACTGTACCATTTTAAGACCTGTCATAGTAAGGACCCCTAAAAGGAGGACAAGACAAACTATGACAACGAACGAGGAACAAGAGGTAATGCTACAGAGGTGCTAGCATGTGAGCTCTGACCATGGCTCTGCCAGAGCCTGAGGAGTCAGCTGGTTTGGAGCGACAGCATACTGTGGTGCTTTGAACTTGTAGACTGTTCTCTGTATACAGACACATTTGAATACAGGACACTTTAGCTTACGAGAAGTGTCACTCACCAATGCTTCATCTGTCTCATGCTCTGCATTGTATTTTCAGATGGAGCTGGAGGCTCTGCGCTCCATTTACGAGGGCGACGAGTGCTTCAAGGAAATCAGCCCTGTATCGTTTCAATTCAGAGTCAGTGCTTTGCCTTTGCATCTCTTACTGTCCTGCCCATCCTTGAAATAATGTGTTGTATCTCCATTTGTAAATTTGATCAGATAGGAGACCTGGAGGACTCCAAAGCATTCATCTTGGATGTTTCTTGGCCAGACACGTACCCTGAGACAGCGCCCCAAATGTCCCTTGATGCATTTTTTAATAACAAGATGTAAGCATATTCCTGCTGTGACAGCAGTATGAATATGTGTGAAGAGAATAATAACTAATCTTATCTCTAACTGTATTTCATACGTTTTATTTATAATAGTTCTCCAGAGACTAAACAGCTTATTCTGTCAAAATTGGAGGAACAAGTAGTGGCCAATCTTGGCACAGCAATGATGTACACATTGTTTGAATGGGCCAAGGAAAATCAAGAATCCCTAATGGAGAATCACAAACCCATAGTACAAGCTGTGGTAAGTAGAGTAAGGTCACACAAGTACTAGAATATAAATTATACTGTATTATACTGATCAGGGAACATACTGTTTTGTATATTTCAGACAGTGGCCTCAAGCAATGAAGCTACAGTTACAACTCCAGCCAAGAAGAAGGAAAAGAAGGAGCAGCTAACGAAAGCACAGAAGAGAAGGATGGTCAGCAGGACAGGTATCTGCTATTCTTTTATATGTAGCAAGTTTTCTAATGCACAGTTGTAGTAACAACATACTTTTGTAAAGTAACATTTTACTTTCAGTTTAGACAAACATTAAAATGGCTTTAAAATGGTCCACCTGTATAAAATGGTAGCATAGCATACACTGCCATCCTGACAAAGTCAGCTGTATTACTAAATGCCATCCCTACTCTTTCACTGGAACTACAGTTACTAATTTCTATTTACAGATCTGGAAGTCAGTGTACCTTTAGTTGGCCAATCATGGTAAAACTTGTGCAAGAAAACTTATACCATTGTTCAACTATAAGATCTAAATATAGAAAATGATATAATCAGAATCAGAAAAGATTTTATTGACATTGTAAGTGAGCAAAATTCACTATCACAGTTCCTGTGTGGACAATATGAATACTAAAAACTGAAATATAAACAGTTCGTGTCATTATAACAATATGCTTGTAATACGTGCTGTTGTAATCTGTAGATAACAAAGGAGAGCTTCCCAGGGGTTGGAACTGGGTGGATGTCATTAAAGTAAGTGCCTTTTTTTATCACTAGATGGTGCACTTCATCAACTTGTACAATGAATTCCTAAACTTTTTGTTCTTTTGTTTTCACTTTATCTCTACCCTTCAGCATGTGAGTATAAAGTTTACATATTCTTCTTACTATTTTAAAGTTGAACATGCCTTAGTATGCTTTTCTTCTTATTGCAGCTGAGCAAAACGGGAGGAAAGGATGATGATTAAACTTGAAGTAACTCAAGTGTTAAGTGTTGATTCAGCGATATTTGTTCTGCTGTAAATTGTGAACTTGAAGCAGCCTGTGGTGGTTGCTGTTTTGATGCCTTGACACCTCTTCTCTGATGCTCAGACCATCCTGAGAACCAAAGTCTGCTGGGTCAGTGAACTCAGCCATTTCTTTTCAGATGCCACACTAGGACAGAGACCTAGAGACAGAGATCTTCTCCGTATCCTGCACTGTCTTCATAAGGTGGATAGGATTGGCGACTTGAATTCACTGCCATGGTTATTGATATAAAATCCACCAGCCAAACATCAGGCTCATACATGTTAGTCTGTGAGTTTAAAAACACCATCATGTTACTTTGTGAAAGCTTGAGGTAGTTTTTATGACAAAATAATCAAATGTTTACTTTATGTTACTTGATGTATTTTTTCTTAAATATACACTTTTTACATCAAAATAAAATGCTTGGTCTGTAACTGTGTGTTCTATTATTATTATTATTATTATTATTATTATTATTACAACTACTACACAATAGTACAAATATGTTGAAAAAGAAATGAACCTAGACATTTTATGAAGAAATATAACCAAGAAGAGTGGCTTATCGAGACTTTTATTCTGAAGAGTTTGCGTATGATTCCCGGCGCGTGCCCGCAGGTCACAGGTGCGTGTGTCTGTGGACAGATCGCTCCTGATCCCTATCGCTCCTTATGAACCATACAGACTTAACTGAAGACATCATTTACAGAGAAAAAGAAGGACCATGTAAGAATAACTTGCGTTTCTTGTACCCGTTACGTTACTTTTTTTGTCTTCATGCATGAAAACTTATTGGAAACTGCCTCTTCGACTTCTCCCATAACACGTATCCTACTAGCTTCTATCCTAATACGTATCCTATTCTTGGCATTTCTTTTAGCAAACTCTTCCTTAGATACTGTTATTACACTTCTCAGATGAAAATGTGGTTTTGCTGACAAAGCCAAAGTAATTTAAAATGCTTTAATCTGTGTGTGTTTTTGAAGAACAAATGCTCCATGTTTCCAGCAATAAACAATGGACCATTTTCAATTAAGGTATGATTATACTGCTCTATGTTGTCTTTTAGGATTTTATGAATTATACATCTTAATGTCACTCTTTCAGGAGGACACAAAGAGTGATCCCAAGACTTCTGCAAATGTAATTACACCTATACCCATTGACTAGATACCAATGATTTATTTCTGATTTATTCATGTGTAACTTTGTAATAAATCACCCATAGAAAATTGATAAAAGTCTGCATTTGCCAGTGATTCATGACAGCCACAGAAACAAGGTTTTTTGAATGTTTCCCACATTATTACTATGTTGGTTTGTTTCATTTTTAATTCACTTGCATTTGATTACAGGTAAAGATTTTAAAGACAGCTGGCGTAGAAGATCTATTAAAGTTTGAAAAGAACAGTCATGAAGAATCTACAAATTCATTTGTTAATCATGTGCAAGTTAAAGGAGACCATAAAAACCAAAAGACATATGAACCTTATAGTTCTACCCTGAAATATAATGAAAAAAAGGATCATCAAGGATTTCTAGAGACAACCTTAAAGAGTGCATCAGATTCTCCCATGCAGGGTAAAATGGAGCCTTCTCAAGATGAAAGGAGGTTCATGATCTACATATGTGGAGGTTATAAAGGTGAGTGAAACATTTCTTTTTTATTCGTTTGTCCAGATTGGGATATTTTAGGCATTAATGAAGGGATGGTGTTTGATAGAAGTATGAATGCAGTGAAAAGGTCTAATTAAAAGCTTATTAACATGTCAAAGTTATTAACGCCGCTTGCTACAGTGAATGTATAGATCAGGCGATACATAGGAAAAGAACAATAAAACAATAAAACGCTAATAAGACATCCTGTCTAGCTACAATTAAATGCCAGGGAGAAGAGGTGGGTTGGGTTTTCAGTCTACTCTTAAACTGCGTTAAAGACTGTGTGGATCTGACAAGCAGAGGGAGAAAAGGTTCTTTCACCTCAGGTCTTGAGCCTAGCTTTGGGCACAGCCTGCAGGAATCAATCAATGGATCAGATGTGTATTGCAATTTACAATGAACAAAATGTAAAGGGTTGGAAAAAGTATAATATGTCTTCTTTAACTTAAAACAATATCATCATTAATGCTGTGTTGTGTTCAGACTCAGTAGCAGAAAGAGGTGCTCTCATGGAGAACGTGTACCCCAAGTTGTATCTGTACTGTAAGCAGAGAGGCTATGACTTCAGAATGATTGACCTTCGCTGTGGAGTGGGAAACCCTATTTCTGAACACCATGACACCGTACGGCTGCACTTAGACACGCTCAAGAAATGCCAGGAAACCCAATGCTCTGGCTTTTTTGTAAGTTTAAATCAAATGTTTCAATAATTTGCTGAATATACTAGCTATTAAAAAGTATGTTTTCTTTTTTTAGTTGTTTGTTGGCCAAAAATATGAGGTCCGGAGTCTTCCTGCTAGTATTAAAAAAGAAGAATTTGAAGCGATTATACAGCTCTTGGAGAAAGACAAAGAACTAATATCCAAGAAAAAAAATGTTAATTTTACTTGGCCATCTTCCAGATCTGGCATTACCACTGATACCACCATTAGCAATTTTCAAGAATCCATCTATGGTCACTATCTCAGTTTTGGAGATGAGGCAATACATTCAGAGGAGCTTGACAAGATAGACAAGCCTTTTTCAGATGAGGAGGAGGGAAGACTGAGCCCAGTCAGAGAAAGAAGTGTTGGGGATGTAGAGAAAGAACTATCACTATTTCTTATGTGGTACAAGCTGGATATGAACAGCATCCCGCCAATTTACCGCCTGCTTCCTATCAGGTAACAGGGTTGAGTTTGGAATCTTGTTTACTCTTTTATTAGAGTTTAAGAGTTTACAACAAAAGATGTGCAACCTTTCTGGAGGGGGGTGAGCCACCAGCTTGTCTCCATGGAGTTGTTATTGCTTTGACTGGAACCTTCCACAGAAGGGCTTTAAATCTTTTAAAATTTCTTTAATGACAATCAGGTGACAAGTAACAGCTCAGACTTGTAGAAAGGCTTACATTCACAGTAATAATGCATGTTTGTAATAGCAATAATAGTTAATCTTTAAATATTTAGCAATTGTTTATATTTCTAAAATAGACAATTTGTGAAAGGAAATACCATACATATTTCTCAAAGAATAAACTGCCCAACTTTGATGATTACATTATTACAGTCAGAGAAAACAAGCACTAAAATAATCCCAACGCAATTAGTATTTGTCAGATTAGATGAATCTTTATGGGTGACAACTTGTGGCTGGATATTGAATGTATTTTAACATTACACATATCGCCAAACTATGCTGATAATTGGCTTCACTTGTTGGTAGGCTTGTTAATATATATGGAACTGACCCTGGTTGATTGCTGAAAATTAAAGACATGCCATGTTAATAAAATTAACAACTTTGGATCTAAGTTTTGTTCATAGTGAAAGCTTGTGTAATGTTGCCTTGCCTTACACCCTTATCTCTGCTGTTGGTTACACTGAACGATTTCTCATGTTCAACTTTAATAGGCTGTATACCTGACAGAGATTAAGTGAAAGGAGAACCCAGTGCTGAATTAAACATTGCTTTGCTAATTTGATAAAACACATGTCTAACATCCACTCTTTCTCTTTCTTTTGTTGTGATGCAGCACACATCACCCTGACATTTTAAGTATGGACAGGAAACGTCAGAAGCTGGCCAGAACCACCTGGATGGGCACGTTACAGAGACTATGGAACGTGCTGCATTACAGAGCAGCTGAGGCCATTGGAAAAGAACAGATATCTATACTGCTTAGAACAGGTTTACTATTATTATTATTTTTTTTGCTAGACTTGATAAATGTGTAACCAGATTTTTTTGTGTTGAAGTTCTGGACTGGGAGATGGAGGAGGGAGTGAGGTCTGTTGGTCAAGCTCCACCAGAAGAGCGCTGCTACTGCTACAAGAGAATAATTCCAGATTTATATTACAACCTGCGGAACAAGCACGCTGCTCTCTATGTGGACCTACTGCGAGGACAGTTGGAGATAGACCCTGTCCTCAGTATAGAACATCAGCAATGTGTGGACAGGATACACAAGAAGGTAATATTCCCTTTACAATGCACGTATGATATGAAATGTATACAACTAATCACACTGTCTTTTAATGTACAGTCATTTTCCATTTTATTTTATTTATTTATTTATTTTACAAATAGCAGATTGTGATATTTTAATAGAGTCAATCTTGTCTGTGTAATCCCTCAGTCTTCCAGGTCTGATCCATAGTAAAAGCAAAAAAGTTGTAGAAGTGAAGATGTTTTGCTGCTCATCCAAGCCGCTTCTTCAGTTCTGGTCAGATCACTGGTGGACACTGCCTTATATCTATCTGAAAGGAGGAGCTAACTACATTGAAACAATAGCTGTTTACAGTTTCAGTGTAGTTAGCGGCTTGGATGAGCAGCGAAACGTCTTCACTCCTGCAATTTTTAGTCCAGTTGACTGATTTAATTTTGGCTTTCTTTTCAATCTTTTAACACATAATAGTATGCCTTCAGTATATCTTTCTTTTCATTACAATCACTCCTTGCAGTTGCGTCATACCAATATCTATGAACGTAAAGTGGGCTGGGGAAGAACAGGTCTGGACCCCATACACAATCGCTCGCACCGCTTTTACACAGAACGCATCTGTTCTCACGTTCAACGCATTGTCCTCAACTCCATCAACAAGTATGGCTACCTATATCTACTACCTTCCTGTACTGTACATCTAATTTACATAAAGACTGCTTTGTGTTGTCCTTATGTCCTTATATTGTTTTTATTTTAGAACTGCAAAGAGAAGAGAAATGCATGGAACATTTGAAAAGATGAGGAGGGAAGCGATAAGAGTACAAATACAAGAGGAGATACAACGACACAAACAGCACAGTCTAAATCTGTAACCAATTTGCAATCTTCATTGAATGTTTAGATTTTATTACTCATCCAAAGTCTGTTTTTCAGGGCAAAGAACTTCACTTTAAGACAAGCCTTTTTGGATGATGTAGAAAAAGTTGTGAAGCAGTCATCTTCCAGGCAAATCCTCCTGCTGGGACCACCAGGCAGCGGAAAGACCACTGTCATAGCCGCCATTGCTCAAAAGAGTCCAAATTGGCTTTCAGGGTAAGAAAGGCAATACAAATAATAATAATTTTAAAGTGTATGTATATTTTAATCTTAACTTATGTATTTTTGTTCCAACAGACATAACCAATTTTGACTCTCATTTAGGTTCACTACATGATTTGAGTTTTTTTGTCACTTTAGTTGCATTGTCTTTGTTGCTACAGAGCTGTGAAGATGTTGGTGGTCTTTATTGGTTTTTCTGGGGAAAGCAGAAATATCCGCTTGGTTTTACAGAGTCTATGTTTCCAACTGGCTGAAATCTACTGTCCTCAAACACAGCTATCAGAAGTACTTTTACTATAAACTGAAATCCAGCCATCTTTGTTTAAAATATTCTTGACATCTAATATTGTTTGTATTTGTTTGATAGGGCTTTCTTCAGCTTGTGAATGAGTTCCACTCCCTCCTGGCCTTGGTGGACTCGGACAAACCCGTGGTGGTCCTCCTGGATGGTCTCGATGAACTTTCAGATGAACATGGCCCACATCTCTCCTGGATTTTAACAGCTCTCCCAGAGAATGTTTACCTCATTCTCTCAGCAACCACCAATTCAGCTTGCACTCAAACCTTATTGGTCAGTGCTGTTGAAATCTGTTGTATTTGCACAACCTCAACTGGTGTAGTGATGTGAAGAAGAATGTCTCTTTTCTTTAAAATGATAAAACTACAATTGCTTTAGTTTAAAGAACTCAAAATTGTGTTTCATTTTACAAATATGTTCTGATTGTCATACAGTCTAATTCTGTTGACTGTAAGATTTACCTCATCAAACTTACCAGTTCCCTTAGATTTAGATCATTTCATTTGTTGTGCTTCGTTACTAAGCTAAAAAAAATTCTGCTGCCGGATGGTCCGGAGGGTTAGGCTGTAGCGCATATGCGAGACAACTTCATGTTGTCCCGGGTCTCATGTCTGAAAACGTTGGCTATGGTCCAAAAATAAAAACATTATCTTCCCACTATAATACAATGTACATTTTATTTTTTGTTTTCACAGTCTGGACAGTTCACGCTCCTGTCCCTTCCTCCACTTAGCATTGATGACATCACTAGAGCATTAGAATCCAGACTTCACCATGACCGAAGGCGTCTGCAGCCGGACCAGTGGACAACCTTGGTGCAGGCTTGTGAGTCCTGCCCCTGCCCTCTGTACCTGCAAACAGCTTACAGTGAGAGCTTACATTGGACATCCTACACAGCTCAGTCCAGTCTGAAGCTGGCTGCCACCCTTCAGGGCCTGTACCTAAACATGTTGTCCTGTTTGGAGAGGGATATTGGAAGACAGCTGGTCAGACGGGCTGCAATGCTTGTGTCCATTTCTCGACATGGAGTCACTGAAGAGGTTGGTATTTGTATGAGTATGAACATTCAGCAATACTATTTTCCTAAATATGTTTGCCTATATAAATATATAGTAAAGGAAATATTTTGGAATCATCTTGGATGAAAGGAAAAAAAAAAAATCCCACTAATACCAAGAACTGTGCCTGGCATGTTTTTACAGAGCATTAAATCTATAAATTTCCAGTCAAGACACTGGATATTAATATTTTTGGTAGAAATTTCAGTATAGTGTTTTCTGGTGATGCAAATGAATAAAAACATTAAAATGGACAGATGGATATATACCCACTTAACGGGAAAGGGAACAACACAGAAAAAAATATTTATGAAATATACTATTCTGTTAAGTTACACTGTAGGGAAGTTTCTCCTCTGCATTTGAACCATCCGTCAATGCCACTGTGGCAACCTGTCAGGAGCCATACCTATTTCCACATCTTCTAGATCTACTATAGCTCACCTATTGTGCAAAGCAGGAGGAAAGCAGGAGTACCCAGACACAGGGAAAAACGCACAAACTCAGCACAAAAAGCCCAGGTGGTTTAGGAGTCAACATTAATATTTGTATGTCCTTATCACCAGGAAATACTTCACCTACTTTCCAAAGATGGAAAAGTGCTCCAGGAAGTGTTTTCGGCTCACAGCTCTCCTGTCCATTGTAAACTGCCTTATATCCTGTGGGTGCGTCTGAAACAGGAGCTGGGCCTTCACCTTACAGAAGTCAGGACAGATGACACATGGGTTTACCGCTGGACTCACTCTGAGCTGCGCCGTGTTTGTTTTCAACGCTACTTCAGGAATGAGGAGTCCCGTATGGTCGTACATGCAGACTTTGCCGATTACTACAGAGACAAGTCCCCAAATGCTCACATATTCCAGCCTACCGCATGGGTCCTTGAGGAAAGAGATGGAGACGAAAAGTTTAAAAGTTACTGGTTTAATTTGAGGAAGCTGCGAGGGCTGCCCTTCCACCTGGTCCACTCCGGGCAGATTGTTCCCTTCTTAGTGGAGTGTATGTTTAACTATGAGTTTCTCCTGCATAAGGCCTGGGGGTCGTCTGTTCTGGAAATAGAGGAGGACCTGAGGAAGGCAGTGCTACCAGACAAGTATGTTACAGCAACCACTTCACATTTATTCTAAGATGTACAATTTAAACAAGACACAGTTACAGCAGATTGAAATACCAGATCAGAATGCATAGTTAATACAAAAAGTTGTTTGTTCCCCTTACTTTTGTCCCACCAGGGAAGTGATAGATGTGGAGGTGCTGTCAGGTGCTCTGAAACTCTCTGGCTCAGTGCTTCTCCAGGACCCCTGTCAGCTCGCCTCGCAACTCATGGGTCGCCTGGGGAAAATGGTTATGGAGGACCGCCCTGTTGCGAAGGGTATCACATTCAAATTCTCAATATTTTCTCAGTTTTTTTAGGGCCGATGTTTATGTCTGTCTAGGTGATCCTCTGAAGTTTCAGTACCTCCACACTTTACTGGAACAGTGTTCTCACTCATGTGTGCCTGTACTGCTGCCTTCCTCCACCTGCCTGCTGCCCCCTGGAGGCCTACAGCACACACTATTAGCAGGTTACTCATTCAGTATGCTATTTTTAAAAGATTGTTTTTGGCTTGTTGAGTTTTAGGGTAGATTTAAGTGTGAAATCTGAGGGAAAAGACATTCAACCTAAAATCTGTAGACTATTGCAAAAGCTGCAAAATAGGCAAAATCCTATTGCTAAGATGACCTGATAATGATGGTGCTTTTTCACATTTAATAATGCTACACACTCCTAATGTCGAATCACCAGGTCCTCTGAGCTGTATATCTGCTCTTGGAGGTTCCCAGCAAAGCCCCACTGCAGTGACCTGTGAGCTGGATGGAAGCATCAGGTTCTGGGACCTGGAGCTGAGAAGAACCATCAAGGGGTTGGATCCAGCAGGAGAATTTGTGGCTGATTCTCTCCATCTTGGTTTGAATGACACAATGCTTATCATCCGCATGGGACAAGCTTTACAGGTAAGACTTTTGGTAAGACTGCAAAACCAGTCAGAGACCAAAACTCTTTTAGCTTCAAAATGTGTTTGAGGTTCGGGAGGTGGAATCTGGGCATGTGGTGTATTCAGACAGTGGATCAGTGGATGTCCCAATTGTGACCACAGCTTTGAATGGACAGCTCCTTGCGGTATTTTATGATGGGACTCCTCGAGTGAAGGTAGCAGCTGGAATTATTATTATTTATTACCGATGTTGTTGTGAATGTCTATATTACCTTAACAACTTGATTGTGATTTTGTTAGGTTTTTGATTTGGCTGCATCCTGTTCTCTGTTGCACTCAACCAGCATTTCTCTGAGTTCTGAACCAATCCACAAAAATGCTTCAATTGTCATGTCCAGCAACTCCATCAAAGACTACGTCCTTTTTGCATACAGGTCCAATAGTGTGTGTGTCTGATCTATCATCTAAGTATTCTCCAAATGCATAGTAAGACTGTTTCTTGTGAGCTTGTGGAGAACAAGTGCTACCAGTGTCAGCAAGACACCTTCTTAAATAATGCCATATCTTACTGTTAACAAGCTGTGAAATCTGGCCTCTTTGTTACCAGATAACTCGCCACAGACCTTCTGAATTATTAAGAAAGGCCTCAACACAGTTCCTTAGATCCATCTCCTCCCAACAAGAAACAATTGATACAACAGCTAAAGCCTATTATGTAAAGATAATAGGGAGCTAATATCCACACAAGCTCTCTGTCCCAGTATCAAAGGCAGTAGGGCTAATGCTTTCACGGTAATTAGCATGGATGGCAGAGTTTCACACCTGACAGACAGGGATCTACATTATAATGTAGGTCAGTGTGATGCTTGGTAAGGTAAGACGTCAAACATGAAAACGGCATGGAAACAGCTCAGGAGTAGGCTCATTCACACTATGTTCTGACATTTCTGTCATTTTTATTACTTTTATGATATATTTTAGTACCTAAAAATTTTAACAGTAAGTTGCTTGTCAGTGATTCCTATTTCGGAAAAATATATAATTGTGATTTTTCTGAACAGTATTACAATTTTTATTAGAAATGCCATTTATGTTTTAAACTGAGATTTTCATTCAGAGTTCATGTTTTAACAGGTCTATGAGTATTAAGATCTGAGAAAAAAGTGTAATCTGACCTGCTAAACTAATACAAGATACAAGAGATGTTTGTGTGTGTGTGTGTGTGGGTGTGTGTGTGTGTGTGTATATATATATATATATATATATATATATATATATATATATATATATATATATATATATAATACATTTTATTTGTTAGGCGCCTTTCAAGGCTCTCAAGGTCGCCGTACACATATACACACATACACAATACAGATAGAACAATGTAAAATGATTAAAAATACATTTAAAAACAAATATAGATTAAAAGACAGAGCAATTATGGTCAGAGTGGTCAGGATGAGAAGGCCTTTCTAAACAGATGAGTTTTGAGCTTAGATTTGAAGTGTGGGAGTGAGTGTGTGTTGCGGAGGTCATGGGGGAGGGAGTTCCAGAGCTGGGGAGCAGAGCAGCTGAAGGCTCTGCTCCCCATAGTGACAAGACGGGCAGGAGGGACAGTGAGGTGCAGGGAAGAGGAGGAGCGGAGGGAGCGGGCAGGTGTGGAGATGTGAATGAGGTCAGACAGGTATGGAGGGGCCAGGTTGTGGAGAGCTTTGTATGTGAGGAGTATGATTTTGTAGTGTATGCGGTGCGTGATGGGGAGCCAGTGGAGCTGTATATATATATATAAAACATTATAACATATTATGTTATTTGCAGTGAGCATTATGTTTGCTAAAAAGTGATTGCACTCTTACAGTTAACCAATTGCAATCATTCTGAATAATTTATAATTTTTAATTGTAACATGTTATGCAGTCTATGTACACACATTTATACAGTATAAAAGCTGTGTGTTTTCCTGTTACAGGTCTGGCTGTGAAGCAGGTGTGTTCAGTGCTAAAGAGGGCACTATGCTTAAAGTGCTGTCAGCTCGACATGCTGCTGCCTCCATCCAGGCTGTGGACATGACTGAGGACTACCTGCTTCTCTTCTGCAGGCATGTTACATTAGTGTTTAACCCTAAATCAATCTAGACTATGAGGGTTTTTTATGGCAATTACAATTCTTTATGCTCATTGTCAATAGATAAAACAAATTATTACCAATTAAGATAGAAAATAATTACCTTTGCTATGTTTTCTGCTTTGTAGATATCCATACAGGCAGGACAGTCAAATCATTAACATTGAACTCTTCAGTGCCACGTCTTTCCAGTATGAGAGGTCGATCCTGGGCTGCAGCCAGGACTTCATATCCCAGGTTACAGTGAACCGCACAGGGACCCATGCCGTGGCCTTCTGCTCCACTCAGCGAACGGGCATCACTGGCCTGGTTACCTGGAACCTGGAGACAGAGGACCACAAACACTTCACGCAGTTCCCAGGAATACTCACTAAAGGTGTTTTATTAGGGCACAGATAATAGTGTCTGAAATTTTAATGTTGATTTTATGCTCTACCCCAGGGCTGTGTTTCGACATGCACCTCTGCCTAGGGGTATGCAGTGGGGAGAGATATGTTCGTTTGTGGGACCTCACCTCCAGGATTACAGACCAGACCCTCACTTACAACATCCACAAGAGCCGGAGTGATGGCACCAAGGAGCTCATTCCAGTAGGCAAGCAACCTCGGTAAAGCAGAGAGCAGGTGTTTTGTATGTTTTCAATTTCAGTGTAATATGTTCAATATTCAGTGTAGTATGTTTAGATTATGCAAAATCTACTTTTTGAGGTTTTACCCATGCTATAATGGTTCCCTCACTATTAGTGTACTCAGAGTTATATTTTGAGTGATTCATTCATGTTTGAACTTAGACATTTTATGTTTTTACTTACCTTCTATCTCCAGCCTATACTTACTTGACTCCTGGTCATACATGTAGTTATTTATTTATTTATTTTATTTGTATTATTATTTTATTTTTATTTTTTTCAAAAATAAGAACTGACTGTTTACCACAGTGAAATACAGTATATGGAAAGGCAGTTTGAAGTCCATGGACCCGTATCTTAAACTGGTTTAGATTATTATCACAGTTTACATGTAAATTAATGATCTATGTTATAGTTTATTACTGAATAGCAGAAAAAGGTATCACATGTCTTCTTTAAGATTTCCTTGAATGTTTAATTTAGTAAAAAGACTAACTTATGTGGGATAGTATTTTGTGTAACAAGCACATTACCACAAATATTCACCATTCATTCAAGCCTTGGAATGTGTCTCCCTCTACTGGCAGGTATGCGGTGTGCCTCTCTGAACGGCCTGGGACAGTGTTTGTGTGGAACTTGGGTAGGCGGCGTTTCAGGTGCCAGCCCGTGCTAGCGCAGCATGGCCTCTACAGCAGCACAGACGTGGTTCTGGTGCATAACCTCAAACTCTACATCCTGACCAACCGGAGCTCAGTCAGCAGAACACAAGCACCACCGTGCTTTCAGGTCATACTGCAATTTACAATGTCGTTCTATGCCATTCTAAAATATATATAATTGAAGTAGGTCAAAGATATCTGTAAAGTGCATGTAGAAATAAGGAATTTACAATATACATGTACAGTACATGTGAGGTGAAGATCTGATTTTTGGTTTGCATTTAAATGCCCAAAAGAAATATGAACAACAGAAATACCATGTGCCATCAAAGCAACAGATGTTTAAAGTGCCATATTTAGATTTTTTTTTGGCACACTTGTTTGCCCTTTTTTGCATACTTTTCATTGTTAAAACCTGCACAGGTGTGAACAAACAGAAATAAATCAGATAACTCACATCAGAGGTTGCTGTTAATGTGACATTTCAATAATCTGATAACTGATAAAATTAGATAAGGATCAGATTTTTGGTGTGTGGTCTAGAGTAATTCATCTTTGAAGTGAGATATCTCTTCTATGGCAGACTCTCCTGGTGTTTGACTTGATCAAGCGGAGTTACGTGAGGAGACAGACGGGACTGGCCATTATCCCCTGTCCTCAGCACGAGTACCGGCTTCTGGAAAATGGAGCAACACTTCTGGGCCTCTCAGAGACAAGGTGAAAATATACAAAAATAACAAGAAATACAATGTAGTAAACTAATGGTAAACTTTAATTTTTAATATATCAGTTTTAATTTTAGTTTATTTTGGATTATCCGGTTTATAATTACTCTTACTTTAAAAGAGCTTATACACTACATTACTTTACCTTAAACCCTCTAACACCCCAATATTTTAGGTCACGTTCATAAGGTTTCCCACACACAAACGTGCTATAAAATTGGATTAAATTTATATTTTTTTCTACGCTTTATGATTCAAATCATTTGTCCAAATATATTTTTTAAATGATCAAACTTTGAAGAGAAGATATTGGCCATTTATGGTGCAAAAGTCAATTTTTTACACCCCAAAACATAAAATCTGCAAAATTTTCAAAAATAAAAGTCTGAAGTGAATTATTTGAGTTGACGTTATTAGACACTTGCATATGTCAATAATTTATAACAACACTGATTGTGGTGCATTATTGTATTTTCAGTTATTGTGATTTTTAAAAAAAGGTGACATTGGTACCCTTTGTGTCACAAACAATTCCTGACACATAAAAATGCTAGAAAATTTGACCGAATTTATTTTCTTTTTTTAACTTTCAGTGACTCAAAATGCAGAATTCAAATTCCCAAAACATTGGGAACATTGCGTTTTGAGTTATTGTGATTTACAAAAAGTTGTCACATTGGTACCCTGTCGGTTCTCGATACATAAAAGTGCTATAAAAAAATAACTAAATTAACATTTTTTCTACTTTCACTGGCTAAAATGGCTTTTGTCAGCTTTTGTCCAAATAGATCAAGAAATTATCAAACTTGTTAGAATAATTTTAGATGTGGGCCATGTTGTAATATCAAATTTTTTTAAGATGCCAAAAACACAAAAATGAATCCCACCTCAACCAATAGTTTTAGACTACAACAAAAAATTTTATAAAAGACAAACAACGAAATATGGGGTTTTGATTTTAATTTAACATAACTATCAGCAAAAAGAGCACGGAGGACTGGTTGGATTTAACGAGATTACAGAAGCAGAGTGAAGCTTGGTGTGAGTTTCAAATCAATACAAACAAAGCTACCTGGGATAGGTTTGACTTTGAACCATTCAGATATCACACCTTTGTTCAGGTATGGGTTGAAGTCTAATTCATATAATATTTGATTTTGGGGTTATGATTGGATATCATGTATAAAATGTGCATTAAAATAAAAATAAATAAATTCTTAAAATTCTTTAAAATAAATTCTGTTCAAATTCAGCAAGAGACCTGAAAGACCTGAAAAATACATGTTTTTGGCCACATGTGTTCCCTGGGCCATAGTTCATAGACCCCTGCTCTTCAGTGTTCTGTTTAGCATTACTCAAGACCTGAAAAAGAGGTCAAAGTGAAAGTTGTACAATTTCTATGGCCATTTTGTGTTTGTTTTTTCAACGTGCACAAATACATAAATACACAAATATGTCCTCAAACACATTCACCCACTTCCCTGACAGAGGGGTTTGCAATAGAACGAAGAACTTCAGATGAACTTCTATATGAAAGAGCATAGGGGCCCCTGGGGGTCCAGAGGGGCCATCTCACGAAAAGTGGCAAATTATTCCATTTTCATCTCAGAAGCTTAGGTTGAGATGATATTTCATGATATCACATTATATGTCTTTTTAGAGGAAGCTGAAAAACTGGGTTTATAATGGAAGTCATGTGGCACGTTTGGTTCCAAAGGGTGCCAATGTATGCCAAAATTCTAGCACAGAGATGGGAGGGGTGAAGTGAGAGTGTGATAGCAAAATACATTTTAATATATTCTTAAAGATATTTACTGTCATAATTATCTGGCCCCAGTTTCAGTTAGTACCACTGAAACTGGCATTCTTATCTCAGGTGCATCATCCCCTCATCATTGATGTTATGATGACCTGTGCATGCCTCTCTACCAGTGTGGGACGGCCTCCTGTTCTAGCTCTTTCTCTCTCTCTCCTCTACTTGCTCCTTCTCTAGCAAGAGAATAAAACACACAAGGAATATTGTTTTGTTCAAGACCTCTTATTCATACCCAAATAAGAGCTGAAAGTAACATTGTCTGGAAAGTTTCATAGCTCTAGCTTTTGCAAGCCAGATGTACACAAGTGGTCCCCAAGGATGTCAGAGGGTTAATATATATTTATGTATATAACATTATAGAACTACAAACATGAATTTGTATTATTTTAACAAATAATTTAATGTTATGTTGATTGACAGTTTTATGTTATATTGTTTCAGAGATTGTTTAATCTTATGGGATCTGGATTCTGGTTCCATCAAACATCGATTGGACAGTAGAGTATTCAAAGACCTGCAGCCTCCTCCAACAACAGGAGTACAATTATGTAATCATTTAATTCTATCCACATCTATGTTTTCTCAGTAAAGTTAAACCTACTATTCAATAAAAATCTCTTTTAATTTAATTATTTTATTGTATTTTTATTTATTTATAATGTTTTATATATGTCTTTATGTATGTATGTTTAAAAAATATTATATTATTAACAGTTAACATTATTGTTTCCTAGTTATGCAGTGGGATATTCAAACAGAAAACAACTCAGCCAAAAAAAGACTGGGAAATGATACGTCACGGATAATGCAGGAAGATAAAACAAAGCTTGAAAGAGAAAAACTCAATGCCATTGATCAGTATTTGATCAGTGGGGATGAACAGGTAGGGTATAACATGTAATACACAACCAGCCAGTTATAATGCAGTTATTGTAAGTAACTGGGCTTGTATTTATTTATCATTATTTATCTTCACTATTATAATTATTGGCTGTGTATTATAGGTGCTGGTTTGCTCCTATTTTACCAATCAATTGGATGTCTTCCACCTCACATTCCAGGAGCATCTTTATACTTTGGAGGACAAAAATTCCCTTCTTAACCTCCGTACAGCGGCTTTAACACACAGTGGTACCCATTTAGTATTGACGAACTACAACCAGGAGGATCACTCCCCTGTCCTCACACTATGGAACCTCCAAAGTGGCAAAGTATGCACCAATCTATCCGAGAATTTCATTATCTTAGAAATCCTGGAATAGAGTGCATTCATGTTCTAGAATTTCTTGATATCATAATTTCAGATGGAGGGCAGGAGCCTCAATAACTCTCTGGCAAATTCACTTAAAAAAAAAAAAATGCTGTTGTCACATTATTATAATGACTTGGACTGCTTTCAAATTTGTAAACTTTTGCTTATTTACTTACTTATTTGCTTAAACTTCATGACGTGTATAGGTCCAGTAATTAGATATCAACTATAAACCAAGTTAAGAACATAAAATTCTATCGTAGAATCCTGACATGTCCTTCAGCTCAATTTTAAATGTTGTGATTCAATTTACATATGTCTTAATAACTGTAGGTGGATCAAGAACTGCAAGATGAAGCTGGAGTTTGCTGTGTAGCGCTAACTGATGATGCCAGAAGGGTTGTCTTTGGTGTGACTGGAAGTAACAAGTAACTTATTCTATTCTGTGCCATTTTAAATAGTCATTGCGTTAATAGTATGTCATCAGAGACACACAAGCGTGGGTTACTATGAGCATGATGCTTCTAGGCTCTGTGAAACTACCATAACAATACACAATCTGTTAATAATACTTAAGTATAACTATTAGGTACCTGTACTTAGACTTTAAAGTGAATACTCACTACATTTGAGAGACGGTATCTGTACTTTCTACTTCTCCTTCTACTTTCTTTCTAAAAGTATATTTTATTACTATCTCAGACCTGCGGAAAAGGCTGAGGCTTTATTTTTTTTAACACATTTGTAGTTTGAGCAAACAAAAATATCCAAAGAAAATTAGCTAGGGAAAAAACTCAAAAATCAATTCAGTTGTTTTTGTTGGAAAAAAATATGTATCAAAATCATTACATCTGAAGCCCTATTAGATCTTAAAATCTTTTTACTTTTTTACTCTTCAAGTACATTTTTAAATGGGTAGTTAAATACTTTTACTTAAGTGAAAGTAAAGTACTTTCCAAATCAACAGTATTTCTGTTCTGACACTTTTACTCAAGTAACAAGATATGCCCAAACATATGGTAGAAAAATTGTGTCCCCTACTGATTTAATCTACACGTATCCACTTGAAATAGACAGGTACTTTGTTTTAATGAAGTTGTTTTAATACTACCTTTTGGAAAGTTTTATCTATCTCAATTTATCTTAGTAAGTATTAATTTCTTTTTTATCTAGGCTTAAAGTTTGGGAGCCCTTCACTCGAAATTGTAAATGCATTTGTGGTTATGAGAGCCTAAGGATAGAACCCTCCAGTGCACTCTACTTGGCTGAAGGGGGAAGCAAAGCCATGTTACTGTCAGGTATGAGCATGATCAACAAACATACATTTTATTATATATTCTTCTTGGCTGTAAGCTAATAAGTTTACATTGATTCAATATCTGAACAGGGGTGAAATCACACATAAGATGCTTACATAATAGTAATATTAGTCTAGGACTATCCATAAACTATGTTCTAAATGTGTTGACAAAATCTAAATGTGTTGACAAAATTAGTCTTATTTGGCTAGTTGGCTACTGTGTTATAATCTTGAATAGTAAGAAAGCAAATAATTAACATTTTTGAATATCTGATGTAAAAACCTTTAGAAATGAGATAGAAAAATAACCTGTGAATTAAGCAAATGTCATCTAGTGTAGAAAACATGATACTTTACTACATTAGAATCCTTTTTATGATACGTACTAATTGAAAACTTGTTGACCCTGCAGGACACTTGAGCCTGTGGGATGTGGAGGAGGGCCACTTCCTCTCCACTCTGTCTTTGGACTCCACTGTCAGCTGTGTGAGGCCTCTGAGTAGGAGGGTTCTGCTGGGCCTGAGCCACAGCCCGGCCCTGGTCACTGTCAGTTACACCTCTGGAAGCACCTGCACCACCCAGTGGGGATCTAGAGCTGATGACCTCTTTAAAGAGTCCAGCAGCAGTGAGGAAGAGGAAAACGCTTAGCATTCCATATATCATCCAACACAGTGCAAGTCAAGCAGACTGCAACTGAATAATACTTTTAATGACTATAAAAAGAAATATACACAATAGTTACAAATGAAATCAAAGTCCACAGACATGACATTCTATTCCAGTGTCAATCAACTGAATTAAATATCCCATTTATTGTAAACATACTGTATGTGTTAGAGCTATTGTCTATGAGTCATTATAGAAAGGCGGCAGACATCAGTATTGGAGATCTTCTGAGGTCTGTGATAAAGAATAAGTTCATATGCTTGCAAACTGAAGGAAATAAGAAATTACATTTATTATAAATCAGGAATTTAAAATCATTCATAGTTGGATAAAGAAAGTTTGAATGAAGTCCTGAAAAAAGAAACTGAATGAACAGCTTGGTGATTGTTAGATCAGCTTATTGTGCAGATGGGACTTCAGTCTTGCAGATGAAGATATGCAGTTTTCCCAGAGTGTCCTTTATTATTAAGCGCTGCTAGTAATGGAGCGGATTGTGCTCTTGCAACAAGTTAACTGTTGTTAACCAAATGTTTACAAAGAGTGGTACTACCTGGAGCGACGGTCTTTTCTGTTTTTGTCCAAGCTTTTGTCCATGGTCTTTTCATTGTCTCCTCTGCATTTGGGGCAGTACCACTTGCCTTTGGGTTTGTATGTTAGCCCAACACATGAGAAGTGAAACCATTCAATGGGACACTGGTCATTATCACAGCCAATCATCTCGCCGTAGGATACCTGCTCACACAGACAGTAGGTGGGCTCATTGGGATCAATGGCGAAGTCTACCGGGGAAGTGTCACGCTCCTGTTTGGCCTTGCGCTTCTTCTTCTTGGCAGACTTGGACTTCTTCTCTCTTGGAGGAGGGATGGGTAGCTCCTCCACTGGGTCGTCTACCAGAGAGCCATTGGCGGAGGGGTGGCTAGAGTCCCGGCTCTCGCTGTTCCTCTGTCTGCGAGGGCGGCGGGCTGAGCTGCGTTCAGGAGCCGGGGCCTCCTGGACACTGGAGCGTCTCTCTACGGGGACCCTCTCCGCTTCATTACCAGGGTCCTGTAGACACAGGGAGTGAGAGTCCATCTGGCGAGAGCGGTTTTCTACCAGCTCAGTCATCTGGGTCACTACGTGAATCTTGTCATCACCCAGCTCCTGGCTGAGAATGAGGGCGCGCTGCAGTTGGATCTGCAGGCGCTTCCTCTGTGCCACATCTTGCTCATCTTTGTATTTCTCAAATACTTCATCCACCTCTTTCAGCACCTCTGTAAAATAACAGACTTTAAATTACAAAATTCATACAAAAGCATTGTCTTCTCTAATCCAGGAAGTGATTTCATTTAATGTCAGGTGTAACCACACTGATTTCAACATCGTTTTAAATACTGTAATATTGGAACACTTTGTTTTTTTATGAGGGGAACGCTACAGGAAGTGACGTGGGTCAGTTGTTGTTGGTGTTAGTCTGAGGAGGTCCCTCTCGGCAGAGGAGCTCTCCGGTGTTCTGCGCTTCACTGAAATACACTAATACACTGAAAATACGCTTTTCTATGGAAAAACCTGAAACCTAAAGCAATGTTAACGTCACGGAGGATGACAACGCGTGAAAAGGCCGTGTTTTTTTAAATGTAGTCAATTCAGAATGACTCACGATCACGGATTGTAACGAGCATTACTGTGGGCTGCAAGAGGTTTTTGTTGCAATGATTGACACTATTTAGCAGAATATTATTTTTGCTTGGCCAGTTCTAGATTTCGTGGATAGTTTCAGTAGGCTGATCGTAGCAGTCTTCGCAATTAGACAAAGGACAGGATAGCTTAGATAGTTTATAGACTGCTTCTGCGTTAAAGCTCCAAAACCATATCATATAAGCCTGATCAAACACCTTCGAACACGACACGGGCCATTTTCTCTGTTTAAAGCTTGGATTAGCTTGATCCCACTAGTTTTCCCCATCAGCAATTGCACGTAGGCCAACAATACGCAAAGGGTTACGCGGTTTTAGAGAAGTTAAAGGTAGCCTTTTTGGTGGCATAATCACATTGCCTTGTAAGCTTTGTAAGACGCTCGTAGTCACTGGACAATAAGTCAAATGTGCGCGTCATAGTGAGCTAAAGTATGATTTGTGGTGTGAAACTCCATTTTGGCACAAGCGTAACGAATTAGTGCCCAACACATAAAGCACCGTGTGCAAGAGGAGGCGCGCGGTTTATACACAAGACCTAAACAGAATCGGCTGCATTTGGACGGTCATAGCTGTGTGCTCTTATTAAAGGATACGAAAAAGACGTTGGCTTTCTGCAAAATGGGAACACACAACTGGCGGTGGCTACTCCAAACACACCCAGCAAGAGACGTCCGTGTAGCACACTCACAAGCCTATGAGATAAACAAAGTCACAACAGTAGCACGTTACCTTGATACTTTGCATCAATTTCACGAAGCAATGAAACATTTCTTTGTATGTCCAAAGGCAGGGACTCAACACATTCCAGATAATCCTCCACATAGTTGACCAGTTGTTGCGACTTGTCGGCATTTTGAAATTGGTGGCCTAACATGGCTCCGACGATACATAGAGCACCTCAAAAAATAAATGCAAAAGGTAAAAATAAGATGCAAAATGAAATGCTTGGCGACTTTGCTGCTTGTAGGGCAGTTCCAGGCAGCAGTTCACTTCAAACAAAACTCAGGCTACTGCGCATGCGCGAGTATTTGCCTTTTATGGAAGTGCACAGTTTCCTCTCCTATGTCGTCACTAGAGGCGGGTCCAAGGGTGGGCCTCGGGCTCTGGGAGCTGTGTGATTGGGGGAGTGTGGACGTGGGTAGGAACTTCACAGACTTTTCCCGGGAAATGAAGATTTAAGAAGAATTTGGTGTAGTCTTGAAGTTGAGCACCAAATGTAGTCTAATTTGCACATGTTATAGGCTACATTAATTTCATCATAATGGACTTAGAAATTGACTTAGAATTGACTTCCTCCTGAAATGATTTTGTTTTATTGTCAGCCTATATGTACATTTTTGTACACATATTGTACACATATTTATTTCTAGATGTTATAAAATGAAAGTCCCGCCTCAACTTCTTTATTTGTTCTAGATGTTACCTGTGGAGATCCCAAAACAAACATTTGACCACCCTGGCAAATTAATATCGGCTTAAAACTTTACAGTTAGCCAAAGCAGATTGTGGTCTTACGGTTCCCAATTTTCAATTTTATTATTGGGCAGCCCATATGAAGCCATTGATGGCATGGATCAAAAATGTATAGTAACTCGCTGGCTTAACATAGAAGACAGTATATGTGTAGATTCCCTTACAAAAACTGCCATTTTTAGATACCCTTGTAAAAGAAATGTCTACTTGGACAAAAAATACTCTAAATGTTTTGAATAAAATATGATCAATGCTCAGATTGTCTAAGATACTTTCATCATTAACTAATCTATTGGGTATAAAAACATTTATACCCAATAGATTAGCTACAGGCTTTAGAAAATTATTATTATTATTCAGATTATAGTGTAATACACCTACATCAGTTGGACAAGGACGGAAACATCAAAACACCTGGAGTTAGAATTTGGCATTCCCATACAGATTTCTTTAGGTATTTACAACTGAGATCATTTTAGACATCTCCTAAAGATTGGGAAAAACTCCTGTGCTCTGCCCCAATAGAGCAGTTCCTTGTAAAACTATTAGATAGTGAAGATAAGAAAATAATTAGTAAGTTATATAATAAATGATTGACTATGTGTAATAATATATACGACAAAGATGGAAAGTGGAGATGACAATAAATATGCCAGAGAAGAGATATGCACATAATCACATCGTGTTACAAATGCAACCATTTGGTGAGAATTCAAGTGGAAAGTTATTTCCAGATTTCTTTTACCAGATATAACTGCTAGGATGGAACCAATGCATTCTGGTTCATGCTGGAGAAATTGTGGGGTAGTCAATACTAATCATACTCATATTTTAGAACTGTCCTAAACTGTTTTTGATGCCTTTAAAGTTATTTTTAAACAACCTACCCCTACAGTAGAATTATGGGAAACAATTCACTGCTGCCTTAAAATGTATAACCATCAAATGGGTATAACATATGGAGCAGATAACATATTCCCTAAGGATATAAAAACCCACATTAGCTTTTTTGCCTCTGTTAATAGGTAGGTGTGGTACAAGGCTTCTCTTATAACAGTCTGATATATAAGGAGTGGACGTTTAATTATTCTATTAACCTATTGTTTGTTGCTTGTTTTTTTTTTGTTTTTTTTGCTAAATTGTGAAAAAGTGAAATGTTTGTGCATTGATTCATTCATTGTATTATTGCTAATGTTAACAGGCCAGATAGTTAAGACGCTCAGCACAACATGCTGCAACAATCCTGCATGAGTTTGTGATATATTTAGCATTTAAACACTAGGTGGGAGTGTTGACCATATAGTTATAGTTTAATGTTTTTAGAGACAGTGGCTTAGGCCTACTGAGTATGAAGTTAATTAGCCTACATATTCCAAAAACGAATCTACAATTAGTCAGATAGTCACAATGTTCAACTCTTGTAGGCTATACTTAAACAACTTAATGAAAAGAAACAAAAAAGCTCCTTCTATTTCATACACGTTTATGATGCTGTTGTGCACTGATAGACTACTTTCAAACAGTATATAACCTTTATCTCACATTCCTGACCACATGTTACTGTTGGTTTCGTTTCTTTCGTTAAGCGTCACAGCCTGTCAATGTGGGAGTTAAACACGCACTTTGGGATGATTGTCTGATTCTAAAACAATAATTGTTTCCTTTGTCAATATCATCTACCTTTTCGCACAGTTTTTGAGGTCTGTTTTTGCAAATTTCCACGTTACTTATTGTAAAATAGTTTTAAAAAGTTTTAAAAGTGTTAGCATCACGTTGTTTATTTTATCTGTCGTATGATTCAGCCTACGATCTTATTTTGAAGGGCGGAGCAGGTGGTTTCCGGTGTGCTCGCGGACCTTGTCAGTCCTGTGGGTTTATAGGTGAGGTGTTGGGCCGTGAGTTCAGACGCGGTGGAAGCTGATGTCAGTGCGCTTCTGAGTTCTTTTCCCCTGTGTTAATTTACACCTGCGCAAATATGAAAACCATCATCGCGGTACTTGTCTTAGCCTTCTCCGGTAAGAAATAAAACATTTAGACTATTGAAATAACAGCAGCGGGGTTTTTTTGTTTTTTTTTTACATCAGTTATTAGCATGTGTCTACTGTCTAAAAAGCAACAACGTATACATAGACTATAATAGCCTAATCCAACTATTCTGCTAAAAAGTCATGACGAACAATTTATTTTGCCTGTGTAAATTAGTATTTGGTGAGGCATGTCATCTTAGTGACTTCCTGGATTGTTTAGGGAACAGAAAATGTCCGCACTCGTAGAAGAGAGTAGAGTTACAAGCTTATTTAAAATGTTTATCGTGTTTTTGTTTACACTATATTATGCTTTGTTAATACCCCACGGCGAAACATTCTAGATGTTGTGAACTAGTAGGCCATACAATAATTAAGTTAACTGCAGACAGGCATCAATTACTAAACATCTTAACCAGTTAGGTAGACTTCGTTTTAGTGCCTGCGAGTTGCTAGCATAATAAAACTGAGATAAGAAGTTAAGTCAACAACAGGTTTGACTAGAGTTGACTAGACTGTTTGTGGACGTCTAATCATAGACAACGAGCGCAAAGAGCAACTTAATAATGGGAAAAAATTGAGCTCATGCAGACAACACAACAGTCATGTGTTTGACTGGCAGGTTAACCTGGTTTTCCTACTTTGCGCAGTCACATGTTACAAAAATGTATTCTTTACTTGATCGCAGTAATATTTTATTGTATTGTCTTCAAAGTATACATTTTTTATCACATCCAAGAGCATTAATATTTGATAAGACATTTTTAAAGCTCTAAACTATGGATTTTCATTCATCTTGCAATCCACATTCAGAGTCAAGATGAACACAGATGATGTATTTTGAGATACAAAATACATCATGTTCCCAAAAATGGTGGTTTAATCTAAAATAATGATTATTGCTTCAGGATAATCATGACAACAATCAATATTAGATTATGTCCTTTTTATTACAGCATTGGCGTTGGCAAAAACAAAACCTTCTGGTACCATGGTTCCAGCTCAAAACACCGCCACCACAGCAGAATCCAAATCTACAAACACCACCACAGCCGAACCCATCACAACCAAACCTACAACCAATCCTACAACCAAACCTACAACCAAACCTACAACCAAACCTACCACAGCCAAAACTACAGCCAAACCTACCACAGCCAAACCTACCACAGCCAAACCCGCCACAACTACGCAATCAACCACAACCTTACAACCAACCACGACGCAGCCCCCAAAGACCACCAACAGCACAGTGGGTAACTACACCTTGGACAATGGCAAGCATCGCTGCCTTATGGCTCAGATGGAGTTGAGGATTCGACTGGTTTCTCAACAGGTGAGTTACCCTACATCTGACTTAGTTCCAGCATTAATAAATGTTTTATTTTCTTATTGCGTCTTGTAATAAAATAGTAATAATCCCAGTGTAACATTATTATTTGCCTTGGTTTCTATTTTACAGTCCTGTGTCCTACAAATTCGTAATCAGGCTGCAATGGTCACATAATACTCTTGTACCTGTCCCAATCCAGGATAGATGGCTTTCACTTGTATAAAATAGATTATGTAATTTATGACTAAATATGACACATGACTAATATGCTAATTACTGAAGACCTAAAGGCAGCATTTCTTGAAAGAAAGGGCCACAAAAAGAAGGCCTGTTTCTGAACAATTACATGACAATTTCAAACATATGAACAATGAAAATTCAAAATAACTGAATATTTAAAAATTCAAAATAACTGAATATTTAAGTGGTGTCTTGTCCCTCCCATTCATAGGCCAATGGGACATTCCTCCTGCTCCCAAATAAGACCCGTACAGCAGGAGACTGTAATGACAACCATGCCACCCTATTGCTGATTTCTAAGGAATTAAACATAAGTTTGTCCTACTCAAAGGTAAGGTTCTTTTGTGACCAAACGTGACCATAATGAGCAATGGATGTGATTTTAGTTGCCAATAATCTACCATTTATTATATTGAAATTACATTACAATGTTTTTTCCAACTTTAGAATGTCACTGAGAAGAAATCCTTTGTGAAGGAGTTGTCTTTCAATTTGACCTACGATTTCAGCAAAGAAAGTAAGCAACATTTGAATTGTCCTTTTTAAGTTATTACAAGGGTTTTAATTAGGTCAATAACTAGGCTTGTCTTACAAAAACATGTCTATTATGCAAGTCACATTGAGGACGTTCCACTTCCTTGCTTGTGTGAGCAATGTAGTTCAATGTTACTGTAAAGCTTACCATGTGATGCTTGCAAGAGGGAAATGCTATGCTGTAGAACTAGTTTGTCTCCATAACTTCTGATTTTGTTTTTGTGAGTGAGTCTGTTAAAATCCTTGGTTTGCTTCTACAGTAGGTAATGGAGTTCAAACTTACACAGCGGAAAACAAGTCCATTCACATCTTTGCGGCCACAATCGGGAAGTCCTACTCATGCAGAAAGGAGTCAATTTACGTGGGCAAAGGACTATACCTCGACATTGATCACGATCGGATGCAGGCTTTCAATTTCACCAATAGCAATGATTTTGGCACAAGTAAGTTCACCAATGAAAATATCACAACCTCAAGTCTAATAAGTGTTTGGGTGTAGATCAAGGGAGCAAATAGATTGTCTGGGAGTGACGTGACATCACATGACTTAATCTGCTGCGATGATGACAAAGCTTTTTTATGAAGAAGTGAAATCAGACATTGATAAAAGGAAATCTTTCTAAATACTTATATATATATATATATATATATATATATATATATATATATATATATATATATATATATATATATATATATATATTTTATATTTATATATATTTATATATATATATATATATATATATATATATATATATATATATTTTTTTTTCATTTTTTTTTTTTTTTCATTTAAGTTCTTGTCATTATACCAGTACAGTATAACAGTTTTTCATGTTAATGCTTAATACTTGCTTTCAATTTGAACATTTATTACATTTGATGAGAGAAACAGTTACCTTATGGTACTCCACAGTCACACTCACTTCAAAGCCCACAGAGATTTGTGAAGAAAATTAACAATTTTTTCCCTTTTTTTCTATAGACTTAAAAACAAAACAAAAAAGTAATATTAAGGCGTTAAATGTACGACAGAGGCTAACCAGCTATGTGGTAATTAATATCTAGAATGCGATTGTTTTAGTCCAAAAAACAGTTTCAGAAACTGGTTTACATAAAACTATTACTGATTAGCCCCCAGCAAGCTTTCAAAATGTTTTTCCTATGAGAAAAATGAATAGGAACTTTACTCTCGAAATCTCTTGGTGGACGGCCACTGCTCCATACACAACATATGCAATCCTAGTTCACTGTAGTGTAGCTGTTGCATGGTGGAGCATTCTGTATATCAAGAACTTGGAAGACCAATGCAATCTTTGAAACACTTTATATTTGCCTAGTAGGAAATTACACTTTATATTTTCTACGCTTTCTAGCGGACCCTTGCCCAGCTGACCAAAACAACTACCGTGTGGCTATCGCTGTGGGGATAACGCTGCTAGTGCTGGTCGTGGTTGTGGTCATTGCTTACCTTATGGCTCGGAAGAAGAGAACTGACGGATATCAGTCCCTGTAAGAGGGATCAGCAGAGATCATCCAAACCCAGGACCTGTGAGACTGTTACCTCTCGGGGCTCTAAGTGCACTTCAAAACCTTGTCTTTATGACAGATATGAAACACTATATCGTTTAGTGTTTCTTGCGTCATTTGGGATTTTCATTTTTTATTTTTTCAGGGTTTTACAAGTGGGCAATGCCAACTAAATGCAAAGGGATGTTTTTTTAAGCCTAATCACACAGGAACATAAAAGGAATTTGATTTTTAAACTATTTTATTTTGGTACATAGCCATACTGATAACTGTGCTTCATTTTACTCATGATTCTAAGAGAAATTAATTGTAGGAATTTGAAATGTTACTGTCAAAAGAAGGGAATCGTTTCAAAGAAACATGTAACATGTAATATATTTTATGAGTTTTGTCAGATTAATAGAATATGCACTGATTTTGTTACTATCAAACTGACTTTAAACTTCTGCCAATATCATGGATAAAGAATATTGTTTAAAAATATAGGCTACTTGCTCCTTGCACTTGAAGTTTTGAACTGACACTTCCTTTTCATCTAATGTAAAAAAATGCATCCTTCTGACAACTATTTCTGATTGCATGGATATTTCTCAGGAAGTTTTAGCCACCCTAGAACATAAGGACTACGGCTTCATTTATGTCCAGTAGGTGTCACCAGAACATACATTATGAATTTATAGGAGCGTGCTGGGCTGAATAGTGCTTTATCTTCCCCGTGGTGCCAATAAACATATTTCCCAATGTTTAACGTCATTGGTCTTGTCTTTGTTAGTTAACAGATGATACTGATGTTGGCCATTAAGTGATATCATTAGCCTAAAGCTATGCGTTCAATTTATCAACACACATGCATTACAGTTGTTATATGGTGATTTTTTTTAATAGAATAAATGCATGTAGCCCTTCTTGCTTGTCATCATGATCGCATGGCGCAGATTGGCTGGATCTCTTATGTGAGTCTACAAGGCAGCTGTGGCTACAGTAGTAGGTCACCACCACAGTTGGACAAATATACTGTCCGCAGGTTCGCCTCTCCACAGATCTGACCTTCAACTTGGCCAACGGGTGACGCTTTTTTGTCTCCCTGGAAATATACGAGAAGCCATAAAACCTTGGATTGGAGAAAAGCAGGTGTCGTAAGGCCTGCCCTCCACCCGAAAAGTGATCCTTCAGTTAGAGTTAGGTGAGTATTTGTAATCAGTTATTTTCCACCGCTGTTAAGGGTTAAGACGTTGCTGGTGGGTATGGGGAAGTGAGAGGACTGACTGAAGAGGACTCGAGTTGCACACGAAGGGCGTGAGTCAAGCACCGCGCATGCATCAGAAAGTTGATTTTGAAAGTGTTGCACAATTGGACTGGACGTGAAATCACGGGACACCAAGTGCCCTTAACTGTTGTGACATCGGCCGATTGACGCACGGCGTGCACACGCACCATGACAGGTAAACTAGTAGTTGATATAGGTCTAGCCCTACAAATGAACAAATGTTTTTGAGCACACTGCGCATGACCACATCTGGATGTAATTAAATCCAACCCTCTACACAGGCTCTTTTCATGCACACGGATGGTTCTATGTTTTAGTTTGAATATTTCAAAGTTTTGTTTCCCTATTCCATCTTTTGAGTTTTCCCCAATCTTGTTGAAGTTCTATGGATTTGAGGAGTTCCCATGCCATATTTTGCACATATTTAAAATTTTAATTGACTTATTTATGTATTTAGCCTTTTTAACTAGCCCGAAATCTAAGTTACAGAGATTTAACTTTGAATTGAAATTATCAAGTCACAATCCATGCCCATTATAGCACTGTGTTTCAGTCACAGCTGCAGCTTTACTCCTTATATTTTTTATATTTTATATTAAAAGGTGGGATTAAAAATCCGTTTTCTCTGTGCATATAACTTGTGACAGTGCCACTATTGAGTGAAGTCTAAAACTAGAAAGAATCACTGTGCGGAGGGAAGACTTTCTAGATGTGGGGTAAGGATCCAGAACTTGGGGTTGTTAAACTAAGTTAAACTAACATACTCATGTTTTCCCATAAAAACTAAAACATTTCCCATAATAACTAGAACTTTATAAAAAAAAATAATAGTGAGTTTTTAATCTGTTTTTAGAAGCTGCGATTATAGAAGCAAAGCCTGCATTGTCAGACAGTCCGCTGATGTCCTTGTCCTTCCAAAAGAACACACAGAGGAAGTTCAAGTTTCTGGAGGGAGAGCCCAAAGCCCTGGGGGTGACCAATCTATACATCATTGTCCACTCTTCTGTGTATCATATTAACAATGAAATCTCCAATATACAGATCACCCAAATATGTCTGAGCATATTCCAAAGCAGTTGTATGGCCTCGCTTATTGCCAATGGTGTGGACCAAAATGAGGCTTTGGTGTATTTTATAATTTCATCCATTTTGGTAAGTAATATGAGCACCACCTGTTTACTAGGGGTTTAGTCTCATTATGGAGACAGTATGCGGCAACTACGCATCTCACATGTTATCATAAAGTTTATGTGATTCACTGTTAATCAAATTAAGTACTTGCAGAGGTGGGTAGTACTCAGTTACATTTACTCATTTATTTGAGTAACTTAAAAAAAAAAAAACTATTCACTCAACTTTTTTCACTATGTTCTACTTCGACTTGAGTAATATTATTCTAAAGTAACAGTACTTTTATTTGAGTGCCATTTCTGGCTAGACAACTCACCTCAAAATGATGGTTTCACTTTGCAGATTTTCATTGCAGGAAGTGTAGCTGTAGCATCAAAAAACCTGCACCTACCCACGGTATGTTATACTAAAAATACACCCACTTGGTTTATGTGTGAATGTGGTATTTGATAGTGATAGTTTTGTCAGTCAAAATCAGAGCAGCATTAGCATATTTTCCCTTATATAATTTTTTTTTAATAATGTTATAGTGTTTCTTTTTTGTGAATAGTTATGTTCTACTGTAGGTTTAAATATGGCATGGTATTAGAGAAACCCCACAGTTCCCAAAATAATAATGAGTTGTACTTGGATTTCAGCTCAAGGCCTGTGTGGGAATGGAGATTGTAGCCACTGCAGCATCTCTATTCAACCTGGTCCTTGCACTGGTCACAATGGAAGAGTTTTACTGCTTTCACTCAGAGTATGACAACTCCACATTTAATGAAGGGGAAGGAAGATACTGCAGAAAAGTTGAGGCAAGTGTTTTCTTAATTTTAGTTAAAAACTAAAATAAATCTCAACCTTATGCCAATATGGCATCTTGTATTATTGTTTATTTTTATATATTTACATTTTATTTTCACTGGTTCTGTCTGTTCACTGACAGGCTGCCCATTTGCAGTGGTTTACCGAGTTAATGGTCTTCCAGTTGACTCTGTTGTCCATCTCTGTCACTCTGGCAGTCTATGCCTGTAAGGTGGTCAACTGCTGCTCTCCAGCTCCAAAAGTGGTACACAACACACATACATACAAAAGCATTATACTATACTGACTGGTACACAAATGTCTAAGCTAACTTCTTGTACTGACTCATATTACAACCCAATATATTTTGTTGTTTACAGCCAGTGATAACAATACAAGCCCCTCCAGCCCCAGAGTGATGAGGATGAATGATCTCAAACATGTTACCAGTGCAGTATTTCACTATGTGTAGAAAGATGAGTGTGCAATTGTCATATTCCTGTAGATAATTTTCAATAAAATATTTTCTATATATATTTTCTATAAAATGTGTTACTCAAATAATGTTCAGTAATAATGTGAGAAATCAAGGGTGTGCAAAGTGACACCAGAAATGTACTGAGGATTACAACCTCACTCAGGTCAAGTATGCACCATGTTTGTGATTGGGGTTAGTATCATACTGAACTAGAATGTCCTTACAGACACAGTGCAAACAATTATCACAATTTGAGCCAATTTAGCAGAAAGCCTTATAGGTTCAGTAAAATGGGTCCAAGGGCAGCATTTGGCCCTCATGCCATAGTTTGGACAACACAAATAAACTGATAAGAATAAATTTTTGTATTGTAACATTGTATGATTTCGTGCCGTTTTGTATATCAAGGGGACATTTATATGGAGATTGTCATACCCTGAATTGGGCATCACTCAAATACAGTACAAGTACTCTTTATTGAGTAAAAGTTTTTATTAGGCCTAGCCTACTTTTTCCACCATGAGTATACAAGTGACAGAGGTTTTGTTACTGTTTACTGTTTTCAACAGTAAACAGACTAACAAACCACCCCCAGCTCCGCTGTCACCAGTCTGAGTTCATCTACATGCTGTCTCGATGTATTACCCACTAAATTTCTAAAGTCTGTGCTCAACAGTTGCAGTTTGTCACCACTCACTTAACATATCACTTCAATCTGGAACATTCCCAAGAGCTTTGAAAACTGCGGTTATCAAGCCTCTCCTAAAGAAGAACAGTCTTGATGTCACGATATTGAACCATTACCAACCAATCTCAAATCTGCCGTTTCAAGGCAAAGTCCTTGAAAAAGATGCTTGCCAACAGCTGATTAACTTTCTCCAAATGAACAACTCCTTTGATGTTTTCCAGTCAGGTTTTAGACCCCACCACAGCACTGAGACTGCTCTTATCAAGGTGACAAATGACATTCGCTTGAACACTGGTGCAAGCAAAGTCTCAGTCTTGATCCTGTTAGATCTGAGTGCTGCTTTTGACACTGTGGATCATGGGATCCTTTTACAGAGACTAGGGGACTGGGTGGGCATCTCTGGTACGACACTAAACTGGTTCATGTCCTATCTAGAAAACAGGGAGTACTTTGTTGAAATTGGAAAATGTGTCTCAGATAAAATGTTGCTAACCTGTGGGGTGCCGCAAGGGTCAATCCTGGGACCTCTGTTGTTCAATCTCTACATGTTGCCGTTAGGCCAGTTAATACACACAACTATGCAGATGACACTCAGATCTATGTCTTACTGGCAGCAGGTGAATATGGACCAGTGGATTCACTCTACCACTGCATCCAACAGATCAGTGTGTGGACTGAACATGGGGAATCAGCGTTTCAGTTTTATGCAGCTAAAACCAGGAACAGTCTTAATGAAGATGTGAGACAGGCCTCTACTTTGACAATGTTTAAATCCAGGCTCAAAACAGTTCTGTTTAGCTGTGCAAATGACTGAAATGTTTTTTATTCTGCACTCTTCTGTTTTAATATTAATTTTATGATGATTATTTGTGATTATTTATGTTTTGATTTGTGTGATTTTAATGTCCTTCATATTCTGTAAAGCATTTTGAATTACTTTGTGTACGAATTGTGCTATACAAATAATCTTGCATTGACTTTGTGTTATTCTTCAGATATATATGAGGATCTTAGCATTTTTTAGAGAGAGAGATACAGAGCGGAACTCACAGAGAAGAAAGTTCTGAAAGTAGGATGTGAAATCTGTGGAAATAGCGCATAGCCGACATGGCAGGTAAATTAATCTTTTGTGTGCCAGGGCATGGCGACCCATGGAAACATAGGACTTAGTAAAACATGAATAATGACGCTGTAAAATAGTGTTGTTATTTTTCTCCTGGAGGGGTTGTTGTGGATAGGACACAGGACAGTCCCACAATCTTCTGGTGTTTGTGTCGGACACAAAGCCCTGGGCTTTGGGTCTGTCTCTTACTGTGTCCTACTTTACACAGTTAATTAAGTTATGTCCCTGCCAATCTCCAGATCACCCAAATATACTTCATCTCCATCTTCCCACGGTGTATGTTTGTAAAACGAGCAAATGACAACTTTTTGTCATTTCGTGCTTCAGCACTTCTGGTGTCGTCATACAAGTACGAGTAGAAATGGCATTGAATCAAATATACAAATGTATATGAATAAACAAAAAGACATGACTCTAATGGTTATATGCAAACTTCAGTGTCAACTCAGACATACTGTAAAATATTTATCAACTCTACACTTTGTAGACTATCACTACACTTTTTTCAAGCTCAGGGCTCCTCTGGGAATGGAGATTTTTGCCAGAGTGGCCTCCTTGGTCAACCTGATTGTCACCCTGTTTCAGATAATGATCTGTTGCAGTACTTGGGAATTCTTGCTATTACTCTTCCACAAGTCAAGGCAGAAATAACTGCCAGAACACAGACGTATGCATATTTTTTCATTTAATATAATACTCCGAAAATATTTAAACTTAAAGGGGAATCAATTCTCCATTGTAATGTACTTGTGTACATAAAGTGCTTGTTGTTCAACCTCTTGTGTCCATAGGCTTCTCATATCCATCTTTTTGCTTTTAGCAGTCAACCACGTAGTTCTGTTTTGCCATTTCTATCACTTAGAAGGCTATGCCTCTAAGGTGGTCAATTGCTGCTCTCCTGCTCAAGAAGTGGTATGACATATGCACACACACAGATCATGTTGGGTTTTTGCCTTCTTGGGGACTGCCTTATATGAATTTTCTGGAGACAGGTCCTAACCTTAACCATAGTTATAACTATCTCAACCAAAACTTTAAATCATATTGTTGATCAGTAATTAAAGGTTTATGTTATGGGGACCTGATTTAGCCCCCCCATAGGTCACTGAAATGAGTGTGCATACAGTATTTAGTCCTCACAATGTGTCTAATACCCACCCACGTACACAGTATGTACAACTGCCTTAGGTTTTAATAAATTTGGTCCCATATAGGGATTTCTACATAAAACAATGAAACTGCTTTAATATGTGTAATTTGTTGTGCTTTTAGCAAGTGATAACAATACAAGCCCATCTTGCCCCACAGCGAGTATAGCTGGAAACAAGGCCTATAATTTACTTCAATAACATCTGTCTCTCAAGACTAACAGCATGTATAGTATAGCAATATTCTCTACTGTATTATTACACTCTCATAACTTTAGGTTTGCATTATATATATTTTTTGTAATTCATTTTAATAAGAAGTGTTATTATTTCACTGGTTGTTTGCATATAATTTATTTTTGTAATAAAGTTTTAATTAAATGCATGATTTTATTTAAAAGTCTAAATATTCAAAGCATTTTGTTTAAATATTCACATGAAGCAGTAGAAGTCATTAAACTGTGGCATAACATTACATGATTCTTTACAATTCAGAAGTGGTTGTAGGTTCATAACGCTCCTCTTCATTATATCTGCAGCTCATCTGCCCAGTGACTCTGTTAGAGAGGAGAAGTCCAAAAACATTCTACTATACCATTTTTCAAACTTATCAGATTTAAATTAGAACAAGACCTGTTTAATATAATGGGGTTTATACCTGTGATGAAGGGCCTGCAATTTCCTCCAGGTCTCCGAAGCAGCCATGTTTGTGGCGGATGAGGCTTCCCCACAGCACTGTGGTGTGACACACAGGACACGGTCCCTCCACTGGCAGCAGCTGAGCAGGCTCTGATTTCAGGAAGGATTTGGCCAGGCAACTCATGTGGCTTTTCATTGTACATAATGGTTGAAAACAGCTTAGTTTCTCTGACACCTAAGTAAAGACCATAAAAAGATCACAATCAATGTTAATCATAATGATTGGCTTACAATTTATTTACTCCTATTGCAGTAATGTTGGAGATTGGGTCAATACTTTGACAAAAGATGTCTACAGATTGTAAAACTAAAAGATCATTACCACATTATTACAGTTCTGTAGGTATTAAGTGCACACTTTGATTTCAAACTCTTTTTAAAATTTTCATAATTATTGATCTCCAGTAGTGCTGCATGTTCTTATCTTTATTAACATGTAGATTATTATAACAGCATCACAACACCTAGCCCTTTCTCCAGCTAAAATGAGAAGTTTACCCTAATAATTCGTCCACAGAGACAGCACCAGGAGACCTCCTCCTGCTCTTCTCCAGAAGGCAGCACAGATTTCTTCTTGGCCCGCACACAGCCAAAAGCAATGGGGATGTGCAGAGGAGGCTCTAGGCTAGGCTCAAAGTCCATCCTGTACTCCTGTTTGAGCCAGCGGGCAGTGAGGGGCAGACGTTTCCACGGTGACACCCGCAGCATGTTGGACACCACACGCCAATGGAACTCCAGACTTGACTCTTTCCTAGAGCGTCGGGTCACATGGGTCAGCCGCCGAGAGGAGTGTGGGTGCTGCCAAGCCCACTCAAACTGACAGAAAAGGTCAAGGTAAAGGAATTACTTGTTTCGGTAACTAGAAATACATAAAAATGCAATCTAAAGAGAGAGTACGTAACTCTCTGGAGATGACACATGACCTGCATGATTCCATAGAAATAGAAAGTTAAAAGCATACTGCAGATAAGTTTTATGTCATACTGTGGAAGATTTTGGTTACATACTTTTAAGTATGACTTTATTTGTGATGGTTATTATATTGTTCAGACTTACTCTCAGTGCAGCAATATCAGAGGGAAAGCCGTGAATGATGAGAACCATTTCCCTATAAACACAACACTCGTTAAACCTCATTAAAAGTGTTTAGACAAGCATACAGCTTTATATGATCCTTGCCATGGCCCTCGTCCACTGGTCCTCTTGGCGCCCCCTCGGTGTCTCCCTGCGTTGTGTTGCCCAATCCTCCTCTCTGGATTTACCGTGAAGCCGATGTAAATTCGCCCTTTGAATTTAGGGTTAGTGCAGTACAGCATGTACACACCATAAAAACTCTCTACTTCAACTACCATTGTTCACGACTTGTATTCATTCAAAAACCTTACATTTTACATACTTTGTTGACGGAATGTGCTCCTTTTACATCCAACTAGATTTTTAAAACAAATCACCCGATCTACCATTCACTCATTGCAAGTAAAGCATTTTAGAAAGGGAGATTCTTTGTTAAATTCACTGTTTGGTAGCATCAGATACCATATGGGAGGAACGGGATGTAAACAAATACATTTTAGTAGCCTCATCCTATGCCTGAGAGACAATACTTTTTGATTTAATGTTCTCCTACAAATAATGGCAACAATTATTAATTTTGCCTTGTCTAAATATCAAACGTTACATATATATTATCTGAAGTAAAGTTTATTGCCAAGAGTTTCTATTTACGCAAAAGAAAATTAAAATTTCTATTTCGGCTTTCTTTAAGGGCATCTACCGGTGTGATTTGCGCCTTCAAACAGATAAGTCCCGCCTCTAACTCTTTCTCCTGCACGTGATTGGTGGTCAATTTCAGTGCCGCTATGTGACTGGACGTTTTATCTGTCATTTTAAAGGCTGTTTCGCTCTATTTTTATAAGTATGTATTAGCAAATAGTTTTCCATATTAATCCTATGACAATCGTTTTCTATACTACCCTGTTGTTTAAAAATGTGTAGCTCTATGTCTATGGGGAAGTTATATAATTTTTCTTCTGGCTGAACTCTAGTCAAACGCTTCCGGGGTCCGCTTGCCATGAGACCAGTCCGAAAAATATTTTAAATCTGCTCCTGTAATAATATTAAAATAGTTGCACCTTGGCCGTGTAGTTTTAGCTGAAATGGCTATAACAGCGGAACACATTCAGGACAAACTGATCAAGGAGCTCGCGGCAGTGCACGTGGTACGTTTTGCTGTAGCACTTGAGCATTTAGCTTTCAATTTACTCCCGTAAATTAAAAGATAATTAATCACAATAGCAACAAAGTGCTCCTCGACTTGGAATATAACACACAAAATGTCTTTATCCAGTATACAAGATAGAATGTTTGTCTAAATCTACCCAAACAATTAACTGTACATTTTCCATTTAGTGAGCCTGTTAAAATATTTTAACAAAATGAATAGATTTATTACTAACATTTAAATCACTCTCTTATTTCCAGGATGTAGAGGACACATCCCCTAATAGATGTGCTGCCAGCTACAAAGTCCTTGTTGTGTCAGCCCAGTTTGAGGGCAAACCACTGTTACAGAGACACAGGTATTATGGACGTAGAACATTACATCAATGTCATATCGTAAAAGCATAATGACAAAGGACATACGCAATTTATATTTTTTGCAGGATGGTCAACACATGCCTTGCAGAGGAACTCAAAGCGATCCACGCATTTGAACAGAAAACCCTAACACCAGAACAGTGGGAAAAACAGAAATCGCAATGACAAATGTAGATCTTTAAAGTTACTTAATGAGTACTCCTTTGTTCATTTGTTAAACTGACAGATAAACTTATTCCATTTTTCCAGTGCATATGTTGTGAATGTCTGCTCTTTTTTTTTTTTAAATTAATTTCCTGATTGCTGCAACAATTTCTCTTTTATGCCAGCTAATCTTTGCAACTTGTAACTAGATTAATAATTAACCCAATATTATTTTCAAGTGTAATAATTTTTTATTGAATGGCACACAGACTAACGGCACTTAAGTCTATACCACATTTGTTGTTGTTAAAAGAAAATGTCTATTACCCACCTACCATCTAGTGGATTATTCTTGGAGTGACACATTTCAGCCGTACGCATTGCTTATTCAATTTGCTGCAGTTTTTACTGTGGTTTGCCATTCACATCCAGCAGTACATTTACATGGCCAGTAAAACTTAGATAACTCCATTGTTTACATGCACAAAAGAAATCTTACTGTCAAACCTCTTGACATATCCGTTATCATCAATATAAAAAGTACAATTCATTAAAATAACTTTCATTTCACATCAAATCTGACTGTTAACATGGCATTTCAAGAATCTGTGTTCAGAAATCAGATAATGATATGATTTTGGTGTGTATGTAAACACAGATTCCAGCCTCTTTGTTTATAGGTTAGTTGGAGTAATTATTTGCTATAATGATGCATTCAAATGATGTCCGCCACTTGCAAATAAGTTATAAGTTTACTGTATTGACACCCAAAGCTTTTATGGACAATAAGGCATTTCTTTCACAAATCTCACAAAAATGTGCTTACAATAACTTGAGACTGTTTTTTTCCCACAAGGTCAAGTAACGTAAAAGAAACCAATAGTCGGGATAAAAAAGAGGAAGCATAAAAAGACCAGATGGAAATTGCCAAACAGTAAAAACGCTGACCTCTGCCGAGAATTCATATGACTTTACCAAAAGAAAACATCTGACCTAAGTAGTAGACATTACGCAAGCATTTTACGTTGTTGGAAAAAAACACCCATACAATACTGAAAATAAAGTTAGTTACAATTATTTCACTACTTACTGATTTAATTTACATATTTTTTACACATGGATTACTAAAACAAGAATCAGATTTCACATGGTCAGTGGACATGTTAAAGTTCTAGAGTGGGGATTACTTCCACCACTTACCCCTGTGGACCACTAATGGAGCAGCCGGCAAGGGGCACAATGTGAGCAGAAGTGTGTAAGAAAGGTGTTTTCAAGTGAAGGTTTTAAAGCACTTCAGTGACAAATATAACACTGATTGAAATATAGACATTATTTACAAGCAAGCACAGAATCGGGTAGCAGGCGAGTATCAATCTATCTTAGTGTTTCCCATTAAGACAATGGTGGCCCCTCATAGTCTAAAACAAGATGAGCAATAAATTGGTGTGAAAAGCTTTTTATTTTTTGCTTATTGTATTGTGCCACCATAGTGTCAACATAATCCTGGGTTCCACTGTTAAACATATGCCGGAACAAAAGTACAAGTACAAAAGAAGGTAGAGGTAGATTTGCTCCAGCAACCAAGAAAGATACATTTAAAGGAAAGAATATTTTATAGCATTATTTCCTTTGTGGATGCCCCTATTTTCGCAGATATTGGTTTTGGAGATAGAACCCTCAATATTAATGAGGGTTTGACTATTTAAGTTTGTGTTGAGTTGTCTGTTTTAATACTTCAAACTAGAAGATTCTTATTTCAAATTGAGGTGTAAGCTCTCTTGTCTCTATTGCAAGATTGTATCAACTCCTTTGTGAGTGTCCATACCATTTTAGTTGACTATCAAAACCCACCACAGTATCAAAGAGCACAATATGAGGTCAAACTGAAAGTAGCACTGTCATTTTGACCAGCTGACCCCTGTCTGATACTGTCTGAGTGTATCACCAGTGTTAAATTAGGTGTCTCCATCGGAGCACAGTATATTATTGTATTATTGTGTTAAGTCGAGCAGAAAAGCTGAGAGTGAACAGATCAATTGGGTTCCATTACCAACAACAGCAGCTTTCGTGGTCTAAAACCCCTCGTGGCAGGGAATCTCCAAGATCACCCGAATGCTCATTGCAGTGTATTACCACTTAAAATTAGCCCATCCATGTGAAGTGCGTCTGTAAATAGGGTCAGATAATCTGGATGGAATATAAATTTTGGTGTTTTTGTTTTGTTATTTTCCCACTGGTCTGCCCTGCCATTCAAATTTGTCCGGTATAAAAATGGCATGATAACATTTGACTCAAGAAATATTTCATAATCCATAATTCAACTCAACTAATACATCTACACTGCAATTAAAATATACATTACATTGTCAGATAGAACAATCAATTTCAGAAGTGTTTAGAGACTTTTGGAGCTGATGTCCAACATGGCATGCAGCTCTCTGGGCTCGTATCCCAGCAGCCCCTGCAAGTTGCATACAAACCTGTAGACATAGCGCTTGCCGGCTGTCTTACGGATAATGTTCTTGTCATAATAGTAGCGCAGGCCGCGACTTAGCTTCTCATAGTTCATTTTAGGCTTGTTCTTCCTCCGGCCCCATAGCAAAGCCACCTGCAAGAACACACATGACACAAACAGAGTTAAATTAATACTAAAAAGAACTGTATGTAATTACAAATGTGTTTCAATATTAAAGGAGAATACAAATCTTCTGTTGATTACAGTGGGTATATTTACAAAAAAAAATCTGATAATTAGAATAATTAGATAAGCCAATAATTAAACTGTATTGCTGTGGTTACATGCACAGAAGATATCTTATCATCAAAAGCATCATGTGACATATCATGTGTAAGGTTATAAATGGGGTTTTAAAGTAACAATAGTACTTGGAACAGTACAGGGAATTTATACATAAACTTTATTTTCAAAATCATATTAATCAACCAGATGTAACTATATTTCAATAATCAGTTCCTTCTTTAGGTTTAGAGTCTTGTTAATTTAGTAAATTGATAAAAATTGAAAAATTGATCATGACTTCATTTAATGCCTTACTTATTTAATGACAACATTTAAGTAAATGCCTAATATTTACATATAGTAACACTGTACATGAACTTCTAATGCAGTTATTGCCATGGATAAAATACATTTATATATTTTTCTCTACTTGTGTTCTAATGGAAGACAGGGGTGGTTTTTAATACTTTTTCTATTTTCCACTCCTTTTCAAGCTTAAATAAGAAAAATGTGAAATGCATACTTACTTCTTGTGTTCATTAATCTGTTTGAAATAAATAAATACAATTAAGTGAAATAATGTAAAAATAGTCCTACTTCATCTGGGTCCGTCAGTTTGAACTCCCATCCATCTCCAGTCCAGCTGATACAGGATTGACAAGTGCGATCGGTCAGAAGCTCCAGAAGAAACTGCCACAGCTGAATGGGACCACTCCCTATTGAAAAAAAAGTTATTTCAAGTATGGATAATTGTTCAACTATCTACATATCTACAGCTATATCACCCACCTGTGTATCCTGCAAGAATAGCCGCAGGGATGACTGCTCGGCCCAGGTCTGTCTTGTTGCCGATGTATTCTTTGAAACTCTTGTGCGGCCGCAAAACATTAAACATTTGCTCAAATACAGTTTCCTCTTCAATGGACTCGTCTGACTCGTGCAGTTGTCCAGACCAGGACAGAGGACCTATAAGAATCTCGTCCATATTGCACGGAGCAGACCCTTCTGAGTCCACACCTATTTTGAAAGCTTAAGTTCATTAAAAACACACTAAATGATTTCAGAGTCATTTCTATTATGTTTTACCTGTTGTTTCTGTCACATTTTCTTTTTGCTGCTCAAACACGATCTCTCTCTTGACCATCTGATTGTCTTGAGATGGGATATTGGCAAAATCCAGTGTAAAGAGTTCAGAAAACTCCAATGGACAGTATTGGACTTGGAATGGTTTGTGTGGGCGCTCATAGTCACAGTAGTTATCTGAAAATAACAGGAAAAGTATACAGGCAATATTTGCATGGGTTTCCAGTTAAAATAATTAAACAAATACATCATACTACCTTTGTTGCTTGATGTTTGACAGTATATGACAGCACTGTGATATGCTGAAGACCTCTCAATTTCATTTTCCAGAAAATAAATTATGTATCTTTATTTACTTACAAAATACAACTTATAATTGTTAACACTCAACCTTTTCTAAAATCTCATTGACACATAAAATGAAAGTACTGAGAAGAAGGAGGCCAGGAGTTCTCACTGCATCTGACGTTAAACTAAGTACGTCTTAAGCTGCTCTTCAGGATTGTGGGCAAAATAATTTGTGAAAAGAGAGATATCCAAGGCACATCCGGTGCTAGCTATAAGGATTTATTATAATAATGGGAATTATTCTAATAATAGGAAAGCCAATGCCAATGGGACTGCAAAGAATTATCTTCAGGGCAAATTAAAATGATTAAAATGGAAGTACACTTGGAATAACCGTTTTATCTATTCTAAAGGTGTAGCTATATACCTCATAACTCCTTTTTGATAAATATAGTAATGTTAAAGAGGATTCTAAGGCTTTTGGTATTATAACTCATGACATATTGGACCATACCCTTCCTTATGGAGTCCAGGTGCTCCCACAGGATCTCTCCGGTGCTGCAGTCCAACGTGAGGCTAAGGAAAGCGTCCCGCTCCAGTGCACAGAGCTCCTGCCCCCTTAGTGCCCGCAGCTCTGCCCCCACACACGGGAGGGCAAACTCAGCCTGGCACCAGTCCAGCCAGTGGTTCACCTCCCACTCAGTCCACAGCATGGGGTCTGCATACAGAATCATCACATCAGCATGTACCTCATACGGATGTATATATTGATGTAAGATGGTACCTTGTGGGAGATGCAGCTTGAGTCTCTCCTGGTTAAAGCCAGCAAAACTGGCCTGCATCGCCTGGCTCAGGACCTCTTTACTCGTGGGGGTGAGGGGTGGTACCTCCAAGGGGTCCAGCTCTGAAAGTAGACACATGGACATGTCATTGCTATTTGCACAATTTCTTGGAAATATGAAATTCTGAAATAAAAAACTTAAACCTATTTCAACACTACTCCTACAATACATATAAAATTTGTATTTTGTAATTTTAACAATTAACTTGGATGTTTACACAAATTTGCATGGCATACATGCTACATAGATTTTATGCACCTAATCTAGACTGTCAAATAATCTGTTTTATTCGTTCAAATACACAAAGAAATGTATTGTCTTGTACACAGTGAAAATATTTAAAATATGCAATGAAATTCTTACATGCTCACCTTGACAATAAACAATAGCGTTACCGATACTAACAAATACATACAATCAGTTTATCAAAAATTCAATATTTTATATTTATAAAATAAATACAAATGTTTCTTAGTGCATCTTATAAAATAAAATAAATATAAATGAGGTTCAAACTATTTTCTTTTTTTAAAGAATTTTTAATGGTTAGGGTTGCTGGTCTTACCATACAGAGGGCACTCCATCCTCGTCACCAGGGGCATAAGATGGTCCACAGTGGCAGGGTCTAGGGAAGCCCCCAGCCTCTAAAATAGGAGGAGGGGCATGTCATCATAGACACCTGTCAATCATCTGGAGGTGGGCGGGACCAGCCAGTGTTGGCCAAGTTTGGGGCCAAAGAAGACTCACAGTATTTTCTGTATTCATGGAAGGGAGTTCTGTAGACCCAAATTGGACTTACAACCATGCACCTGTTTGCTTGCTGCAAGTGCTGAAATGTGATAAGAATTGGCATTAGGAGTGATTAACAAACAAAATCAAGCCAATCAACAATGACATTCCAAAAACCAAAGCTGAACAAAAACCCAGGGGGCAACCTTACCTTGATCTAAAATTAAAACAGAAGCTTCTATATGGAGTGACCTGGTAGGTCTATTCAAAACTATTCAAATAGATGTCTGTGGGGCTTTTCAGACAATTGTGTAACAAATATAGTAAAGAAGATCTTAATGGCAGCACATTCATTTTGTTGCCATTATTTTATTTGCAATGTAGTCTACAGCATTAAGCCAACAGACCTACTTTTAGTTTTGCTTTAAATTTAGGGTTAATAATCTGAGCGGTCATAGTCCTAGTTTTTACAGAAATTTATGACTTATACTTAAAATCACTCAGAGCTTAGGTTTCGTTTTGTTATAAATTTAGCAGCAATTCTGTGGGGACAAAGCAAAGCACATTCATCAGCAGTGCATTAGCGTCCTCTGCTGGTCAACCTTTTACCGTTGCTCTTTGAGAGTTCAATTATGCTTTGTATAAAAAAATATACCTTGTTTAGGCCTGAATTGGAACTACAGACTGTATTGACCGTATTAAAACTAAAGGATATAAAAACTAATCAATTAATACTCACCAGCATGCAATCACCTTTACCTGTGTACTTCAGTTGTCCAGGTATGATCCATAACAAAACGTTTTCACTCTAAAACTTTCGTCTAGTTCACAGAATACATTTTTTCTTTTGTCATCCTTTTGAAATGGTCTCTAGTCTCCCAATTGTAAACACAGATACCGGAAGAACACACATTTGGATTATTTGTTCATGGAGTGTTTTATTAAATATGAAATGCTCTGACAGAAGGTGTTATGGTTAGGCCAAGTGTATGGGCAGCAGCTAACAGCTGGTCAAGCAGGCATCTTAATACAGTACTTGTCTACACAGGAACAACAACATCACAATCTTCTCAAGTCATATTTAGAGAGGGCTTAGTCATCTCTAACGCAAGTCACTTAGGGAGCAGTACAGCAGAATGACAGGAACATGCTACACACACTATGGTTACATTCAGCGATGAAAAGGACTTCAACATTTAGATAAGAAGAAATGTTGGTCACAGTGCAGCTCTGATGCCAGGAAGACATGGGTTTAGCTAAGACTTGAGTATGGAGGTTCAGAGTACTGCCGTCAGCCTTGGTACTTCAGTAGTTCTGGTAGAGAAGTTTGAGGTGAATAAATACAGTATGACCGCCCTCTGTTCAAATCCAGACTAAACTCCAAGGCCAGTGTGAAATAAGGTGTTACGTAAAGTGACAAAATGCAATGACGGAAAGAAATTAGACAACTAGGGGTGCTTTCACACTACAACACCTCAAAATCGGAAGTAAACCTGGAACTAAGATAATCACGAAACCTACATTAGCACCAAACAAGGACAAGTATGACTGCACCCCAAGGCTACATCCACACCACTGCATCTCAATCATTAAAAACTAATATAAAAAGGTATATATTATTTATTCATCTCTATTCTACACTTGAAATGCTAAAACCTTTAAAACCTACATTTTATTATCTTGTCATAAAGGTGCATTTATCATTAGGACAATAGTGATAATAATTATTTTAATATGAAATACATTGGTGAGGAAATAGCCTTGAACAAACTCATACAGTGAATGAAAACTAAGAAAATGCTACAGTACAGTGAAAACAGCTACGAGTTCTCAGTCATGGTTTATCCATTGTAGACTACACCAGCGGCCCACTTTAGCGCGGGTCGTCGGGGGCAGCAATCTTCTCCAGGCTGGGTTCCATACCCCAGATCTCCCGGGCGTACTGCGCGATGGTGCGGTCACTTGAGAATTTGCCAGAGCCTGCGATGTTACGGATGACTTTCTTGGCCCACTCTTTAGGGTTCTATTCAAAAGATGACATAACAATGAGACAAAAAACCCTATGACATTGTGAACACAGCCTAATAATTAAAAGGCAGGAGCCTATATAGTGCTATAGGAAATTCACTGTTTTTGAAAGAAATATGTAACTTGTGATCTACAAATGACAATGACATCTTTGAGGTTGAATAATGGGCCTCACTTCCTGAAGCTATAATGAAAAAAAGCGTCATCTTAGGTCCTTGCTGTGCTGACCGACAGAATTCTGACTCGCGCTCCAGCACTATTTTAAAGTGTTTGTATGTGGTGTGCTTGCTTAGACAAAGTAGTTGTATGCAAACAGGCTGCAGTCATTAAACTGGAGCAGCTATTTAATCAAAATGAATATTTTGTATCTAGAATTTAATATACCCGCTCAAACACCATCAAGATGGAACATTAGACCCCTTTTTGAGAGACTAATTGCAGCAAAGACTAATGCTGGAGAAATGCACATTGGTTATAAAGAGGCAACAGTAGCAATTGAGTAGAAGTATTTCCCCCCTCCAGGTCATCAGTGGTGACAAGCCTGTGAGTTATTGGCTAGAAAATGCAACAGGCAAACTTACTTTGTAGAGAGCGCTGACTTTATCCTGGCACTTTATGTAATCCTCGTAGTCTGCAAAGACCTTGAATCTGTCGAAGCAGACCACATATTACCCCACAGAGACGGCTACATAGATGACAAAGTTAGCACCAACAACCAACACGCTCGCTCACTGCCAAGCCTCACCTGTCATGGTGCATAAGCATGTTCACCAAGTCTTTGAAGAGGTCAGGCTGGTTTGGACTGAAGAAGCCCCCAGAGATTTGGTCCATAGCCTGCTTCAGCTCAGGGATGCGGTTGTAATAGGACATGGCGTCATATCTGAACAGGAAGGCAAAAGTTGAAGTATGTTTGCTCAAGTTTCATTGAGGTCCTACCCATACATTGTTTAGAATCCCAGTCTACTGCTTACCTTCATTATTCATTAGCCCATGTCTAGGACTTTGGACTTTAATATTGTTTTTCTCTCATTGAAACTGACTACACACTAATTGTCATACATACAATAAAATCTTTGCTCCTTTCAGCTATATCTATCTATCCATCTATATAAACAACAAACAAAAGCAAGTTAAAATGTAAATGTTTTATAGTAATAGTAATGTAGTAAATCATTTATTCACCCTTTCTTGTCCATTTCCTCTACATCATGGACCTTCATGCCAAAAATGAAGAGATTCTCTTCTCCGGCCTCCTCTGCCATCTCCACGTTGGCTCCATCCATAGTGCCAATGGTGAGGGCTCCGTTCAACATGAACTTCATGTTTCCAGTTCCAGAGGCCTCAGTGCCAGCTGTGGAGATCTGCTCCGACAGGTCTGCTGCAGGAATTACTACAAAAAAAACACAGACATTTAATGAAGTTGAAAATGTAGTCTTGCATAGAAATATTTCTCATAAAAATCTCAAAAATAATTTCCAAGGACAAAAACACATTTAGAAGTCCAGTTAAAAATAAATTGGCAAAGTTTTTCTATACAGATTATTTGTACACATGGCATGTGGATTAATGCGCTGCCAGTGGATTATTGCACTGGACATTGCTGCCTTAGAACAGTAAAACCATGGCATAAACTTGCAGATTCACCTTTTTCAGCCAGAGTGACACGGTAGTTCTCCAGGAAGATGACCTTCAGCCGGTCTCCTACAATGGGGTCGTTGTTGATGATGTCTCCGATGGAAGTGATGAGTTTGATGATCATCTTGGCAGTGTGGTATCCTGGCGCCGCCTGTGGGGATACAGAGCAAGTGTCAAATACACAGGGAGCATGTGAAGTTTTACATAGTGTGTCATAACAGGGTGAAATGGGAAAATGTAATAAGGGGTATTTTACTTCTATGGGATATTAGTTGCCAACACATAACATAACATATTTAGATCACCATGTTACCCTTTATTGTTTTGAAAATACTATATTCGTCAAAAACATATGCTTAATAAGTTTCAGTTTTGTTTTTGACACTCTGACCCTCCATTCCCATTGCTCTCCATACTCACTCCCCCTTCAGAGCACTATTAAATTACAGTAGGCATGCATTCCGCTAAAGAAACTGCTGTACATTGCATGAGGGTTGTGATGTTTTTGTGTATTCTTTTGTGTCATACTTTTGGATATTTATCGAAAATTGCCGTGAGGGATCATGGGTGCCGTAGGCTTGTGGGTTGAGAACTTGACAGAATTAATAGGGCATAGGAGAGATCACCAAATTACTCAAACATGCATGAATGACAACCAATACCTCAGGCATGTTTTTGATGGACATTATAACATGGTAGAAAGTTCCAAAAAGTATAAAATACTCCCTCTTTAGATAGAGGTGAAATCAATTTAGTTAGTTGCCAAGAAGGAAAGAACAGAATATTGTAGTGAAAACAATAAAATGGCATTTTTAATTTCATCTTGCCAATTTGTTTCAGCAAGATTTAATTTCATGATAACATATTTTGAATAGAGGTCACCCATTACACTCTAAAAGGGATCATTTTACTGTCAGTTGACAAGGGCTAGGTACCCTTCAATTTCTGCAAATACACATTTCCGCTATCTGAAGACAATAATTTGTTGTTTAAATCCTTCAAGACTACAAGGGGCAACTGAACTACATAGCCTCACTGGCAGCAGGTGAATATGGACCAGTGGATTCACTCCGCCACTGCATCCAACAGATCAGTGGGTGTATGCAAAACAATGTAATGGAAATTTAAATATTGTGTCATTATTTTACCTTTTAGAAATCACATGGTCTCGTAACTAAAACTAATTTGGTTTGGTTGTCAAAGACAGTGTTTGAAAAACCTTTCGGTGGCTAGACTTGTTAAGATGCGTTGTAATGCAAGTGAAAGTAGATGCAACCAGACCATACAGTCGGCCTTCAATCCCTCCTTAGTGACCCCCTGAGGGGACCCAGCTCACGAATGTCTTCAGGAGCTGGTCTGACCACACCTCAGCAGAAGTACCACACTCCCTCCCCTGAAGTGTTCCACACCTAGTATTGTTTCTACTCCACATGCTACTTCACACCTTGTATTGTCTCTACTCCAAATGTTACCTCCTGAGGGGAACCGGCTCCTGAATGTCTCCAGGAGCTGGACTGACCACCCCTCAATGGAAGTGTCACATGCTTACTTTGAAATGTATGTCCTCTGGTCATCTCAACCTATATAAACTGGGTGCTTTCCAGCATTCGGGGGCTGACATAAAGGGGAGATGCTGTCGGACCCATTTCTTACAAGAAATAAACTCTTGTCTATGCTTCAACATTCATCAGAGCCTGCAAAAGGAGTCTTATTTCCACAACAACAACTTTCTCCAGCTAAACTCAGATAAGACAGGTCATAGTCTTTGGATAAAAAAGAAACAAAGAGAAAGTATCAGTAGTCACTTCCAGTCTCACCCTCTCTCTCTCTCTAAAACCTTCAAATCTAATGGACTTAGACTTGAACTTCAACCACATCAAAACAATAACATCTGCAGCTTTCTACCGAAAAATAAAAGGTATACTGTGAAAACCAGACTTGGAGAGACTTATCCATGCATTTGTCTCCAGTAGGTTAGACTACTGTAATGGCCTACTCACTGGCCTTTCCAAAGGAGGGTTAAGACAGCTGCAGTACATCCAGAACATTGCTGCTCGGATCCTGACTAAAACCACGAAGTATGAGCACATAAGTCCTGTGCTCAGGGACTGGCTTCCTGTTGCTCAGAGAATGGACTTTAAAGCAACTCTGCATGTGTACAAGTCTCCCCGTGGCCTAGCACCAAAGTACATCTCCAACCTGATAGTGCCATATGAACCATCTCACACTGAGGACTTCAGGGGCCGGCCTCCCGCTGGTGCCCAGAGTCAGGACTAAACATGGGGAATCAGCATTTCAGTTTTACACAGCTAACCTGATGATGTGAGGCAGGCCTTTAATTCTACACTCTTCTGTTTTATTGTTAATTTTATGATGATTACTTGTGATTATTTATGTTTTGATATGTTATATTGTGATTTTAATGTCTTTCTTATTCTGTAAAGCACTTGTGTACAAATTGTGCTTTACCTTTCCTCCAATCATGATAGTTCTGGGGGTCCACTTTTTCTGTGGTTCCTTCTTGATGCCTGGAAAAATAAAAAGCCTTTTGATTTCAAGCTTAAGTAGATAATACCATTATGACTATGAAAGACTCGTTCTTACGGTTATAAAATGTGATGATGTGCAGGCAGTTGAGCAGCTGCCTCTTGTATTCGTGGATCCTCTTCACTTGAACATCGAACATGGACTCAGGGTTTATTTTGACCTTGTAGTGTTCTTCAAGGTGAGCAGCAAACTTCAGCTTGTTCTCCTACAATTTATGAAGATGATTATTAACACAAATTTTAAATGTAATAAGAACACAGGTAATTTTCCAAACGTACTTGTTTCACTTTAGTTACATCAGCGATTAAAGAGTCATCATTCACAAAGTTCAAAAGCTCCTTGAGTTGATCCAGGTCCCGAATGTAATCTTCACCAATTCTCTAGGAAAGAAAATACTAGTTATTTTAAGGGCAATAATGTTGTGGAATTTTCATCCCCTGCATAGTCATAACAAGGACACTTTCTATCTATTCCATGCATGAGTGGAGTCAAACTGTTACAGAATTTGCCCTCCTCCAGCACAATCAGTTAACTTTGTCTACACACCTTGTGTTATGCTATGCACTTCTCATTATATTTCAGTCACTTTATCTCTGAACTGGCATTCTTGGCCATTACTTAAACTTTGTTAGTCTATTCAAGTCTAAACTTCCACACAAGGGGGTTCAAGTAATGGCTGAGTTCTGTACTGGTAAATACAATTCTGCCACATTGAAACAGACATTCTCCTGCCCATCTTTACAACACTCGGAACTGATAGTAACATAGTATTTGTTAGGACAACACTTATTTTTCCATTTCTGCTTGTTGAAAACAGTCTTTACTTTTGTTTTTTTATGCTTACCTCAGCAATAACTTCTGCAAGACCAGGGTTGCACATGACCAGCCAGCGCCGTGGGGTGATGCCATTGGTCTTGTTCTGGAACTTGTCAGGGTCCACCTCATAGAAATCTTTGAACCTGAACAAGGGAACCAAAATTAGATATTGGAGTAAAAATATCATCTGTGCCAAATTGTGGCATATTTACACTGTGTTTTTGATTATCTCCGAGTGGATGCGGGCTACTCCATTCACAGCATGGGAACCAACAATGCACAGGTGAGCCATGTTGATTTTCTTGACATCCCCTTCCTCAATCAGTGACATTCTACGAAGGCGGTCAAAGTCCCCAGGAAACAGTTTACCAATACGCTGTTAAAAGACAAGTATAAGTTTAGGAAGACTGTGGTACAGTGGAGGACATATTTTGTGTTGGTAATTTTGTATTAGTATAGTAAACTATAACATGCATATATCATAAATTTGACATTTTGTCCTTTGTAAACTAAGTTATTGGTCAAAAACAATTTGCCAACAGAAACCGGTCCATTGGCTTTCAGTTTAAAACTGCTGAACTGGAAGGTCCCAGCAGTGGCGTTTCACCGTAGCAAGCAGCAGATTTTCATATACATGTTTCTATTGTTGAAAAATTACTGATACATCTAGAGTTCAGAAATGTCAGACATTTTTTAAATATTCACAAGTAAGCATTGCTCTAAAAAAACTCAAATGCAAAACAATACAGTATACAATACAGTGAAGACCTCTTTTTCCCTTACCTCCATGTGCCGTCTGTTGATCTCATATATGATTTCGAGGTGACGAGGGAGCAGGTTTTGGAAGAGGTCCACAGGCCATCGCTCCAGAGCCTCAGGCAGCACCGTGTGGTTGGTGTAGGCACAAGTACGAACCACAATGTCCCAGCTCTGAGATGAAAAGCATTGCACAAAATTATTTCTATATTATGATTTTAGTGGATTTATGTGTCATACCTTTTCCCAAGAGAGTTTTTCCTGGTCAACTAGTATCCTCATCAGCTCAGGGATGGCCATAGCAGGGTGGGTATCATTCAGCTGGATGGCAACCTAAATAGAACAAAAGCAGAAAGCCAAGATAATGAATTACACAAGTCGCATTCAATAGATGTACAACACCAATATTTGTCAAGTGAGAACAGGGTTCTCACACGTCTGACCCCAAAGTGAACTTCTCTAGACATTACAAAACATCAATGGTCAATTTCCTTTTACAGTAATTAATTCTGTAAAGCTACTTTGATCAGACTCCCTCAGTATTGGTGGTTGTTAATGTAGCAAGTCCATACTTGTGTGTCTGAATGTGTAGCATGCGTGGGAATAGACTTTTCAATGCATCCGACAGGTATTAGTGGATTTCCCTTAACATATATTTTGATACACAGTAGCTATAATAAAAAGATATGAGCTACAAGTTTCAGTTCAAATAGTTGTACCTTGTCTGGCAGGGTTGACATGTCCAAACGCACAAACTCAGTAGAGCCAAACTTTGATGCCTTGAATCTGCGGATGATGTCCTGAAGAGTGGCTGCTACAACAAAGTACTCCTGTTTCAGACGCAGCTCCTTCCCCTCAAAGAACTGCAATACAAAATCCAGACACATTAGAAATTCAGCCTTTCATTATAGGTTTCATTCTAGAATTTAACCATCTGATAATTTCAGATGGAAGGCAGATAAGACAAACTTGTTTTTGAAACTTATGATCACTGGGTCAAACTAAAATGTTACGCATGGTGCTCTTCCAAGGATCCAGGGGGTAAGTAGTAGTAGTAAAAGAAAATAGAATAAGATCTGTGGCACTCTGACTAAATAAAAGGACATTTATTATAGGGCAGACGTAAAGCAAATTGATTTTTTCCCCCCGAAAAGGTAGTAAACTTGAAAACTACCGCATCATGCCCTCACAAGGTGGAATAGAGAATTAAGAGCTCTGGAGATGTAGACACACTAATATACAATATTAAACCTGTGTAAATGAAACAAAACACAACTCCAACACAACTTTTTGAGGAGGTAACAGCATTATAACATGGCTTAAAGCTCACAAGACTCAGTTTTGCGTAATACAGGACTTTTAGATATAGGGTCAAACATATGCTCACGTTGTCATTAGGGTAGAGGACTCTGGAGATGTTCTCAGCTAGATTTCTGTCCAGTACAGCTTGGATGTAACCGCCAACATTGACTGTGGAAAGAAAGTCATCAACTTTTTAAGCATTTACACTTTAAGTTGGGGGCAGGTGAGGGGCAACTCTTTTATTGAAAAACAAACTTGCAAATAAACTTACAGTCCTTAAGATTGAAATCACAAGGAGCTTTGGCAGACCACAGCCTCATGGTGTTGACGATGTTATTTCTGTATCCAGGGACAGGGGTGTCATAAGGCAATGCCAGAACCACCTAAGAAATTTAAACGGATTGATAAACGTCATAAAAGTAATTGATGCATGAAACCAAATCATTTCGGACTTAGCATGTATGACTTCTGATATAATATTATACTGTATACCTGTGTGTCGACCCATTTGACACCCTCATCTGTGTGCTCCACTCGGCCATAGAAGTGGACTGGCCGCATGTACTCAGGGCGAGCCTTCTCCCAGGGGTTCCCATAACGCAACCAATCATCAGCCTCCTCCACCTGAGCACATAGATGGTTGCTAGAGTAACAGTCTTATCTTTTGTCTATGTGTGAGGTACAGCATAGGATTTCAATGTGAGCATATAAAAGTATTCTAAATTCAAAAGAGTCACGCTCAACATGATTACTAAAACTACGACGGTAGGTCCAGGGAACTACAGCCCTATTTTATGCACCCACTGTTATTAAAATGGCTCAACCGGGGCAATGCATTGTTTTGCTGCCAAAACAAGCAGACAGCCATTGTGCGAGATCATGTTACAGGTAGCCTGAGATGACCCACATTTGGCTCCACTGGCCTTCAAAGAATCTTACTGTTTAACTGAATATTGGTGATGCTAAACATTATTATACTTTTGAATAATTTAATACATGGTGGAGGTGAAGAGAACAAGCTAAAAATAACATTGCATAAATGGAGACTAATTTAGGTGGTTGGCTAGCATTAGCTAATTCTTTTCAGTAACATCTTGTCCATATATAGTAGTGTCCATTTTTCTGATACAAGTTGCACGTACCGTATTTTCCGGGCTATACATTGCTCCGGAGTATAAGTTGCACCAGTGAAAAAAAAAGCATAATAATGAAGAAAAATAAACATAAGCACTGGACTATAAGTTGCTTTTTGGGGGAAATTTATTTTACAAAATCTGAGACCAAGAACAGACATTTTGTCTTTAAAAAGCAAGTTATAATAATAATAAAATAGAGAGCAACAAGCTGAATAGCAGTACAGCACGCTAACATACCATATTTATATTTATTCAGCAATATGAAGCAGGCAACGAACTGAATACCTGTCTGGCATGTTAATGTAAGTTAATATAATTTCACATACAAGTCGCACCTCTGGCCAAACTATGAAAAAAGTGCTACTTATAGTCCAGAAAATACAGTACACAAAAATGTGAAAGTACTGGCAAGTTCTGTAATTGGTATGTTGGTAGTGAATACAACAATTTCTATGGTGTACACTATATCACCACCAAGCCAACGTACCTGCCAGCCGTTAACAATTTTTTGGTTGAAAATTCCAAATTCGTAGCGAATGCCATAGCCATATGCTGCCAGACCCAAAGTAGCCATTGAATCCAGGAAACAAGCTGAGGAAAAAGACAGTAAAATGGTTATTTAGAGAAATGCAAACAATTTGAAACGTTAGCATTATTTAGATTCATATTACGTACCTGCAAGCCGACCAAGCCCACCATTGCCGAGACCAGCATCTTCTTCAATGTCCTGTAGTTCCTCCATATCAAGCCCAAGCTGTTAGGAGATTTTAAATATTTCAGATATAACATAATTATCATTGCCTTTTTAAGTTGAGTCAACCATTTTTACTTCTACCCTTGATCCTTTGCTTTACCTGGTAGGTGGCTTCATCACATGCGTTCTCCAGGGCCAGGTTGACCATAGTATTCTGCAGAGTGCGGCCCATGTAAAACTCCAGGGAGATGTAGTAGACGCGCTGTAAGAATATCCCTAGTTAGTCACAGACATTAAAACTATATCAATAGCCTCTTTCTATTATTAATTTCCTCCTGTTTCATTCCCTATACATAATCACTTATTGTGATGAATAAAAACAAAGATTTTTTGTAAAAACATTCCATGGATTGTCGAGGCGATTCTAAAAATAAAACAACACATGCTCCACTTGAAGGTCTTTAACCTTCAAGTGAAGCATAACCCCAATATATATGGAAAGAACAACAGCTGATAGGGTCAACAACATGTCAGTTATGAATGGCATTCAGTCAAATGTTTTTTTGCAAGTGTTTCTCCCAAATTTATAGTTTACAGTGTTACAATGTATCTTGCTTCTTATGTTGAGTTTAAATTGTATGATGCTTCGGAACACCTATAGAATTGTGACATAGCGAGACAGAAATCAATAAAAAAATACAGCCTTTTCCAATGCACTCTGTGAACACTCCAAATCTCATCAATATTATAGTACATTTACAAAGGCAAACCCACCAGCTAAGTGTACTTTGATAGAGAACTAGCACAACTTAGTGATGTGGGCAGTTCCTCTTAAAAAGAAATTTTAAAAGATATTTTAATCTACATCAATTAGAAGACCTAAATTTGGTGTAAGTAATAATAATAATAATAATAAATTTTATTTGTATTGCACTTTAAATTTCAAAGAAATCTCAGAGTGCTACAGACACAGAAAAAAAACATACAAAAACACTACAAATCAGAAAAGGCAATAAGTATAAAAAGACATTACAATTTACATTCGCAAACATTAAATAGTTAATAGTAGTAGCACTAACAGTTAAAAGTCATAAAACTTAATAAGACTTTTAAAAAAAGAATGCCTTAAGGCCTTTTTTAAAGGCCTCAACACTTTGTGGTGCCCTCAGAGACTCTGGAAGGGCATTCCACAAACGAGGGGCAGCAGCCTGAAAGGCCCTGTCTCCCATAGTGGAGAGTCTGGTCCTAGGCTGGTGGAGGCAGTGAGTGGTGGATGAGCGGAGATTGCGTGAGGTCGTATGTGGGGTGAGGAGCTCTGTGAGACAGGCAGGGGCAGTTCCATGGATGCACTGGTAGGTGAGGAGGCAGATTTTGAAGTGTATCCTAGACTGGATAGGCAGCCAATGAAGTGAGTGGAGAAGAGGGGTTATGTGGTCATATTTGCACCTCCTCGTCAGGATCCTGGCAGCACAATTCTGGATGTGCTGGAGCTTCTGCAGGCTCCTGCCGGGGATCCCGATGAGGAGGGCATTACAATAGTCAAGCCTAGAGGAGACAAAGGCATGGATCAGCTTTTCAGCATCTGACTGGGAGAGGGAGGGGCGGAGTTTGGCGATGTTTTTGAGGTGAAGGAAGGAGACTTTGGAAAGGTGGCGTATGTGGTTTTCAAAGGATAAGTGTGAGTCAAATTTGACTACTAAGTTTGTGACAGAGGAGGACAGGGGAATGTTGTGGTCAAAGACAAGAATACTTGAAATGGAGGTTGACTGGATCTGGTGGGGAGTTCCGATGAGAATGGCCTCAGTTTTGCTGCTGTTTAACTGGAGAAAGTTGTCTACCATCCATGCCTCTATCTCCTCCAGGCAAGCGTGTAGAGGAGATGGCAGGGCTGAGGGGGATGTGGTGTCCATTTTCATGTAAAGCTGAGTATCGTCTGCGTAACAGTGAAATTAAACTTTATATTTATTGATGATCTGACCGAGTGGGAGCATGTAAATTGTAAAGAGTGTTGGGTCAAGAACCGACCCTTGCGGAATTCCACAGGTGACGGTGTGGGGGAGTGATTTGGCCAGCCCCAAGGCCACATACTCTGTTCTCCCAGAGAGATATGACTGAAACCAGCCAAGGGGGATATCTGACAGTCCGATTATAGTCTGGAGTCGATTGAGCAGAATATTGTGGTCCACAGTATCAAAAGCGGCTGACAAGTCAAGCAGAATGAGGAGTGATGGTGAGCCCTGGTCCGTAGTCATAAGTAGATCATTCATGACTCGGACCAGGGCTGTCTCTGTGCTGTGTGCTGACCGGAAACCAGACTGAAACTTCTCATACAGATTGTGAGCAAGGAGATGACTGTGAAGTTGGGCAGCGATTAACTTTTTCTGTAACTTTAGACAAAAAAGGTAGGTTGGAGATGGGCCGATAATTTGCCAGATTTTCAGGGTCTAGTGAAGGTTTTTTCAAATGAGGGTGGATAACAGCAGTTTTGAGGGCTGGGGGCACCTGACCAGATTGTAGCGACATGTTTATAATTGCAGTAATTAATGGACTGATGACTGAGATGTTAGGGACTGATGACTGAGATGTTAATTCAGATTTCTAGGATCATACAAAGCACAAACCATCTCAAGTCATAACAGCCTGGCCTAAATAAAACAGGGTAGTGATGCCATACAGGGAAGAAACGGCCGGCTTGCACAGGTCCTCTAATGCTGCTGACAGTGCCACTATAAGCACAATGTAGACTCTTGAGAAAAACAAAAGTTAAAATAACACCATTTGTAATGAAACAACTCTGTCCTAGAACAATACTGTAAGAGTAAGGTCCAGAGGAGAATCTGTGGGTTAATTAGTTCAAACTTTTCACCATATAATCAATTGTCTCTTGGCATGCCTATTATCAACATGGACTGTTCCAAGTGGGCATACAGTCTCCTTTACTGAGAATCCTTCTCAATAAAACTGAAGTGCTGTCTGTCTTGACAACTACCTGAAACTGAGATCCAGGCAGGGAAAGTAGCTTAATGTGGCTTAACCATGTAGCCATTTTGTGATGCACTCTGCACTGGCTCAGTAGGGATGCAGAGCACGTACTGTGGTCGTTACGTAATGATCATTTTAACTACCAGTTGAGTCTTGTTGATGTGAGAACTACAAGTTTGTGGTGTGCGTAGGTTTAACATTTTCACGTGTAGTCTGGAGAAGCGTCATTCACAGAAGAATAGATCAAGGTTAGAAATCCGGATGTACGGATGTTACGTAACTGGCAGATAGTCAGAACCAGAGACTGGACTGTCCGAAATCCCTCAAGTTCACACGCTGTGCTGTGAGCACACACGAACGCAGCTCTATTATGACTATAAAAGGGTATCACAAGTGCCCGAGACACTAGGCCGTCGTACACTGTGTGCGCGTGCATGAACTATGATACTGCAGTAATGTCCACATCCCTCCTGTGTCCCCTGCTCAGCTGCGCGCGCACGAGTGTGTGTGTGCATGTGTGTATACAAGCCCCAGACTCATGTCCTGGACTGCGGCATCGGCAAGCGCTTACTTTTGGGTCCTTCTCGTAATAGTGTTGCTGGGTCCGGATCCAGCGGCCCACCAGATGATCCCGCACCGTGTTGGCCAGGGCAAAGTAGTAGTCTCTTTTGGTGGCGACATTTCGGTCTTTCACCAGGGTAAAATGGAGGTGTCGGTTGAAATTAGTTTTCAGGTCTGCAACGTTTTCTACTCCCGCCAGGCCGCGGACGGAAATCTGCTTCCTCTTGTCGTGGTCGGTGAGCGGCTTGGCCATACTGAGACTGATGGACACCCACAGAAACTACTGTAAGTTCACCTGGAGCTGGAGTCTGCACTGCCTCTTTCCTCTTGCTCTTGAGTGCTCACGGTTGGTGGGATGGGCCGTCCCTGCCTCCTTTTTAAGTCACGTAGCCACGGTCAAGCTGGAGAAGCGTCAGACGTCAGTTTGTGTTCCGGTACAAATTAAAGCACGTCATTGAATCAACCAATTTCAGCGCACTTTTATGACTGCTGGTGTTAAAATATTGTGAAGGGGGTGTGTGCGGTTCATGTATGCAGTCATGTTTTAGCAAACATTACTCTTTCAGGCTGGGATGTCATTCAGTTAATCGGACAGCGAGATCAAAAATGTTGCTAACGTAACGTATATAATTGCTTCTTTTAATCAAAAGGTATTTGTTGTCGCTCCACATACAGTATACTGCTAGGAACACTTTGTCCAAATCAAGTTGAAACCTTGATAGTCAATGGTTGAAACCTGCAGTGCGCCCCCATTAGTAAGGTCAATAAAGACAAACAGTTCAACATAATTTGAATTGAATCATTTAATACTAACCAAGCAAGATCAGCTACTAATTTACAGCCTCATAGTAAAGACCATGTGTAGTAACATGAGTAAAACATTTTATAGTCTTTAGAGAAGCTACATTGACACAGCATACAGCTCCTCAAAATTCTGTTGAGGGAAATACAGAAAAAGTCAAATATTGTTTCTGTAGCGCTGGAGCCTGGGCTTACATATGTGTATAACCAATTATCACTTTCACACTTGCTGCAATAGTCAAAAACAACAAAACATTAAAAACCAATGCAAGCTTTTTGAAAAACAAGACATTACTACTGAAGAGTTTTTCGATAGAACAGAACTTAAGTACAATTCACATTGTTTACAAAAATATTAATTTTAGTCAAATCAAAGCCAACAATGAAGGGAACACAGTTATGACAGGCGTTCCTCATGCATGCTCTTTCAGATTATAAGTGAATCCAATCAATGTGGATAATTACATTGCAAAAGTTCAGCGCGTTAGCATTACAGAACATGTATTCAAGGCCTGCTGGATTTGTATCTACATCAATATGATACGTATTCACAATATTAAAGTTGAATAAAAATAAAGCACTGTTAATGATGGTGTGAGCAGATACAAAGCTCTTCAATCACAGTCTATTGAGGAACTGCTGAACAACATGGTGCAGTTGAATGACTTAACAGTGGCAGGCTTAACTCTGGGGTGGGGGTGGAGGTGGTGCAGGGGGCATACCAAATGGGGGCATGCCCGGTACACCCATCCCCATCATTGTGACAAAGTTAGGGTCCATGGGTGGAGGCGGTGGTGGAGGGGCATACATCATGCCAGAAGAGCCAGGAGGAGGTGGAGGGGGAGGAGGTGGTGCACCTGGGGGCAGTGGAGGCTGGACTCCAGGAGGGGGTGGGACCATGGAGCTACTTCCCATGGGAGGTGGAGGCTGGGCTCCAGAGGCAGCAGGTTGCTGGGGTTGTTGCCAGGGTGGTAGACTGCCTGTGCCAGGGCTGGACGTAGTGGTGGTATCTAATGTTCCAAACACAGGTTAATGCCTTAGAAATAATCATGTTTATGATCTTGTTGATTTCACATGAGATCATTCATGCTTGACTAAATACATATTGTGCCTATATTCACCATTATGGCTACTTAGTGGTAAGGCTGTTGTAAATGAGGGTGATATGCTTTATCACATAGTTTAATGCACTCACTCTGTTGCCAGGGCATTGGTGTGCTGGTAGCCATGCTGCTGGTAGGAGGTGGGGGCGGAGCTTGCTGCTGCCATGGTGGAAGAGGTCCTGATGGGGGAGGAGGTGGCTGATTACCAGGGGGTGGAGGTGGAGGTGGCATCATGCCCATGGGTGGCGGAAGTAAACCTAAAAAGAGATGGATTTAAGTTATGCACCTTTATTTTTTTTAAAACAAAAACTGTAAAAATTCACTCACCCATGGGATGTCCATGAGGTCCTGGACCATGGCCCATTGGGGGAGGAGGGGGCTGCATCCAGGGAGGAGGCATTCCATTGGGATTTGGAGGCATAGGAGGACCTCCCATGTTGGACATGGGAGGAGGAAAGTTGTGTGGTCCACCAGGTCCCCCAGGCATGCCATGGAAGTTTCTGTTCTCTCCTGGTCCAGAGTTCATCCATGGAGGCCGGTTCTACAGAAGCACACACAAGTCTTAATGATGTGCACATACAAGTGGAACACTGTTGCACAAAAATACAAAGGTTTACAGGAGGAGCCTGATTGCTATTGGGTCCTGTAGGCCGAGGTGCGCCCCCTGGGGGACTGGTGTGTCCTCCAGATGAGGGGACAGGAGCTTCTCCCAGCTCAGCCATTAGGGACAGGTATTCTTTATCCATACGAGCTTTGTCTTGGGCAGACTGAGGTGGCTCTCCTCCAGTGGCCCTGTGAGCAGCAAAAGTGCTGGACAGAACAGAAGCAGACATTACACCTTAAGTAGTGTCCAGTAAGCTCAAAGTACTATTCTTTATGCCAGCGCTCAGTACCTGGAGTATTTGCAGTCAGAGGAGATGTGGCCTGCTCCACCACATTTGGTACACAAGGTAGTATTTGTGATGCTACGGGGCTCTGCATTCTGCCATGGGCGCAGAATCCTAGAGAAAAATATCATACCATTTGATTGACAGTTAAGGTTTAAGTGAATATGGAAGACTAACCTGTTGTCATCTTCTCTCAATGTACCATTGAGTCTGGCTAGCTCTCTCAGCTGCATCTTCCGCAGATCATTCTGATCTTCTGGAGTTTCAATGCCTTGTTTGAGAATGTTGCGGATCTGCCAAATCAAAAAGCATTAATCATTTTAAGGGACTGTATGGGCATGATAAGCACATGGAATAAAAAAGGAGAAAAGTTCACCTGCTCTACTGCCTTCTTGACATTCTCCATGGTGTTGGCAGTGACCAGAGCATGAAGAGGCTCATCTTCCCCTGGCAACATCTGCCCGTCTTTTCTGCCAACCTTCCCCTCCTTAACAGAGCCTTTCCCACGGATCATAATCTTGGCACAACACTCCTTCTCAATGTTTTTTAGTGTGTTACCTCTGTTAAAAAAGTTTAAGAGGTAAATTTGACTCAATTCTCTTTTTTCGTTATTATGGGGGTCATTCACCGTTAACTCACCGTGGGCCAATTAGCAAGCCTACAAAGTTGATTTCAGGGTATTCATCTTGAGGAATCATAACTTTGTCACTGACTCTGGTGGCAGGAGGTCTGGAATACAAACAACAAAAATAATGGCAACAAAGAAAAATAGGGATCAGAAATTTGTTCATATAATTTTGTTTCTAATAACTTTTTTTAAAAGAGTGAAAACATGCATATGAAATGCAATCATACTTATAATCAGCAGGTGGTTTGAATTCGGGGTTCAGAGCCAGCATTTCAGTGATGAGGGAGTGGCGCTCCTCTTCGATCTTCTTGCGTGTCCGATATTCTCGGGTGTTTAGCCTCTTGCCCTCGCTGTTGTAGATCGGCTCAGGAGAGGGCGACCTGAATGGTGCAGACAAAAACACAAGGCAGGTTTTATCAACACCAGAGAGAAGTGGAATAGTGACATCATATCAGAAAATCCTAGTAGCTAACTAGCTAGGCCTCAATTATTGAAAATGTTTCATCTGTACTGTCATCTTTACGTCAGAGGGTTACTATAGGAGTCAGTGCAAGAACAAGTAGGCAATATTGGAGTTAAGCACTGATTTATTATGAGCTAAAGCACTTTTCTCTCTATTAATTGTAGAAAGGGGGTAATAGTTGGAATTTAGTCTGTAATCAACAAATAACTTGGCCAATACTAAACCTGCATACAGGATTACTGGCCTGCAGGAGGAAAAGTTGGATATATTAAAAAGAAATTAAGCAAAATTTGCACCCTAAGCAGAAATGGCGGCTTTGAGCGTTTCTTGATGCTGATGTGGCGGTAGAGGTCCGGACCTCTCCTTGGATGCTGAAAACCTGTGTTGTTGCGTTACAGAGGCTCTGTACGTGAAAAAGGGTTAGGTTGACGAGGGCTAATTTGGGTTAGAGAAAAGGAATTATGATTAGATCCACCTTTTCTTAAGCTCTCCCATTAGAGAGCTCACACGTTTGCAAATGTTAAGAAAAAAGATCTTTGCTGTTTCTCTTCCAGCGGAGGCAACCTGAAACACCCCCAGTAGTTAAGGTCACATTTAGACTGGGTAGTGACTACCAATGCTGCAGCTGCAATCAGTCTAACGGTTGCTGTGAAAATATCTGATTATGATGAAAAGCTGAACAGTGTGCATACGACCGGGACGCTAGCTAACAGGGTCAACTTCAAACACTCTTCAGGGACCCACTTCCTGCTGGAACAGATCCTTTTAGTGACTAGGTTATGAGCTGGCCATGGATTTCCAGGCTGTTTTCTTCTGATGTCCAACAAACCCAATGGACAACTGAAGAGCCCCTTTCTCCTGGATGAGAGTGCTTGAAGCCATGGAAAATGCCTTAGAATTGTGCATATATTTATTTAGACCACGACAGCCCTAAATTGAGTATATAGTAATGCTCTTAAACATTGAGTCCAAACATTGGTCAGTAGACAGGGGCACAGTACAACCTCATTGTGATTTATGACTTTATGGCGTAGGCTTGAGTGAAGAAGGTAGAAACTTAATAGTCAATTGATAATGTTCAAAAATAATTCTAAATACAGTAATAACGTTTGCAAGCAGTTTGTGGTGAACTTCCTAAAGTAACTGCAGCTTAAGAGAGATTAAAACACTTAGCTAATTTGTAAAAATAAATAAAACGTTTTGTATAAAAGTTAGTGCAGTAGCCTTACATGTGCTGGGGTGTATCTGACCAACACCACATTATTAGGTGCTGTGATCAAACTACATCTCCTGCTTCTAGCAGACACAGTCATAAAGACACTGATTAGAACAATAGTTATCAATACAGATCTCTTTTTTGTCAAGCCTTCAGGAGTGTCTGGTATAAACAGGAGAATAAATGTCCGGCTTAAAAATAGTGTTTCTTATAAAGGTTTCTATATTCTACTTGTTTTAACCATTCTATATCATACACTAAACACAACAATTCCTACAGCTAACATCTAACACTAACATAGCATTAGAAATGTACAAATAAACTGTAAACTGCTTTTTCCAAAAAGTCAAGAGGATAGAGAAAGTGTTACTGTTTGTGGTTTAATCTTTTTCCGACCTGTCCTCAGGGTTAACAGGGATTCCCAGGTCTCCTGTACGCAGTTTACGAGTCAGGTCTTCAATCTGCAGTTGGACTGGAAGAATTCAGGTTAGGAAAGAAAAAACAAGGACGGAGAGAAATGTGGTTACCACAGCAACATCAGAGAGACAACGCTCTGTACATGAGCACAGTCTCAGTCATAACTCAGATCAAGACAAATGGTAAGTCAGTTAAGTACAACAACAGATTGACATCCTGATCAATTATATAGAATTATAATTCTAATGCAATAGAGTCTAAACATTAGCATGTACAGACTAAGCTCACCTGTGGCCCTAACATAGAATATCATTCAGTGATAAGACCGTGAATCCTAGAATGACCTGCCAAATGAGCCAGGAGACATCAGTCTCCAGTTTAAGTCAAGGAAATGCTCGGTCAAATTACTGACTGATTTTATATAAGAATAAAGCAGATGATAGCAGTCTCTTGCTGCACTCCACAGATGTAACAGTGAGGAGTGCAGTGTCAGAAACCATTCAAATTCTAAAAAGCAATGACAAAAAAATTAGGGTATCAGTCATCCCATGCACATCATGGATTTTGAAATTAGCTTGGTGTAATAAAATTATTAGTGATGAAAACACGCCCTGTGAACTGTGCTTGACAGAAATCACCTTAAAAAGGTTTCCTCAGAATTTTAGGGGATCTAAAAATGAGTAAAGGAACAACAGTGACAGTGTAGTAGGTACAAATGAAGGTTTACATACCATGAAAGGACAACCATTACTATGAAAACAACATCAATAACAAAGCAAGTTATTGACTAAAGGACTTATCTAGTCTAACACCACTGTGTGGGCCTGAGAAGGCAGCATGGCAGTGTTACACTGCTGCTGAAAGGCATTTGCTGTTTTAAATAACTGCATTAATTTAAAAAAATGTAACAGATATACATTTTTTTTAATTGTCTGATGTATATTTTTAATTCAGTGTCCAAACTCTAAAGTTTGAATGAACACAAGGACCTCAGTGAAGGATGGATGCCATTGAAGCAGCATTGCTCACACTTAGCCCAATAATAAAAACAGACAGACTTCAGCATGTTAGGACATAATGGATAAGTCCTCCATGCAAAGGAACAATATTGATGATGTGTGGGTGGTTCAGGCAAGACAGAGAGCAGTGACCTGCAGCTCAGGACAATTAACAGCAAGCATCTGTTTAAACTCTTGTTGCTAATGGTGCCCAATGGTATGCAAACTTTAAAAACACAGTGACATCACAAACTGCATTTTTTCTATTACATTTTACATTAGAATGTGATAATCACTCATTGAATAGGACTGCATACAAACAACAGTTGGAACATGATAAGACATTCTACAGCATTAAATTAAATTCAATCATATCTTGATTTAAGTCAGTGCCTTTAAAGAGCTCCAACTGTTGGTATTTAGCAAACAGAACATATTTATCCTCAAGTGCATCATGGGGGTAAACTTGTTATTGTGATACATCAAGAGTGCAATCACATTAATATTAGACAGATCTATGTTACAGAGGAAAGCACTGTTTTTTACCTATGTAAGCTCTCTCTTGCTCTCGCGTGAGTCCGGGTGGGATAACTGTGGGCATGCCTGGTATAATAGTCTTCTGGTCAGGTGTTTCACTGCTCCACCGGCTCCTCTTCCTCTTCTTTTGACCAAAATCTACAAAGACAGAAACACTTAACTTTCAAGATTACATCCATTTCCATGTATTTTAGTATATTACTACTGCAACTTAATCAGAATCAGAAGACTTTTATTGCCATCATCAGTGAACAGTTCACAAACTAGGAACTTACTTCGGTGATAAAGTGCAACATAAAACACAATGAATAAATACAAATACAAATAAGGGCATGCAGAAATGTGGCAATATAGACTTTGTGTTAAAAGGCAACAAACTGAACTAGATATAGCTTAGATAAAATGCATTTAATACCATTAAATTCCATTTGCTTCCACTAAAACGACCAACGTTGTATAATTGAGTTATTACAGGGAAGATGTCCGTGTAATCCCTCAGTCGTCCAGATCTGATCCATAGTAAAAACCAAAGTTAAGTCTGTCAACTGGACAATACGTTGTAGGAATGAAGACATTTCGCTGCTCATCCAAGCTGCTTCTTCAGTTTTGAAGAAGCAGTTTGGATGAGCAGCGAAATGTCTTGGATTAGTACCTTCTGTAAGCATTCATTTATCATTTTTAAAGGGAAATAATAAATACATACATGCAGAAAAGAAAACTTAATAGTTAGTTTGTTGAGCGAGATGGCTTAAATATCCAATAAGTCAAGCAAACACAATACATGATGAAATTACTTTACAATTACAAGGAGGTTCAAAGGAGGCCACAACACACATGAATTCAAACCACTAAATTACATATTGTCCCTTTAATCCCCCAACGTAGATCCTCTAGTTTAAAATACCCTACATTTATAGATCATCATTCATACATCAACGGAATAAAGTGCAAAACCTCCACGAGGCACGAGATTGTCCCCATTTTGTGACCACGCAAAGATGTAAGGGCCTCCATTTCTCACTGAGCTACATTAGCCAGATAGTGCTACAACACAAGGCGCTGATGCACAGGCATATTTTCAACATTATTTTAACACCTTACCTTGTTTGGCCATGCCGCCACCAGGAGCTCCTTGTGGTGGCTGAGAAAAGCCTGGACCGGCGTTAAACTGCGGAAAGGGCTGATTTGGCATGGGTGGCTGGAAGCCCGGTATGGACGGGAAAGATGCAGGAGGCCCTGGCGTTGGCATTAGCCCATTGCCCGCTCCAGGCCCAGCATCAAATCCTCTTTTTGCGCCAATACTAGGATGCAACTTGCCCAATGGGGTTGCATTTGCTCCAGTGGCCATTTCTAGTATTCCTAAAAAGCGTTTTCTATATGTACTTCAATTTATAGCTATACAATGAAAACAATAATAAGTCACCCTCCGTTTACCGATCCTTGTGCTATCGTAATCAAAATGGCGTACGTACATCATAAAGCCACAAAGGTCCTTCCAGCGAAGACCCTCCCCTCACGCCTCATGTTATTGGCTCTCACTTTCCTCTTTGAATTTGGATTGGTAGAAACACCTTCTATCGTAAACTCCAAAAAACTGTCGTGAATCTTCCATAGAGCTCCCCCATGAATCTATTACAAAATCCACCAGGTCTCTCTCCCTTTACTCTACGTTAGTTCTGATTCCAATCCATATTTACTTCTAAAATTTTAATCATGTGTATAAAACTCAGCTCCAAACTACTTCAAATTTGCCTGGTTTATAAATGGTGTAAACTGAGCATTTTAAAAACGAAACATTAAAAACAAGGACAGAATGTTAATAAAAGAATTTTAATTAAAAAAATGAATCTAACATCTAAACACCACAAATAATATTGAGTCCAAAGGCTTAACAGTTGGAACAGAAAGTGATACATAATTCCAAAGTCACATATGTAGAAACTTTTACATGACTTAGGTCAACACCTATTTATGAGCACACAACAGCTATGAATTCTTCATTAGCATGCAGCAAATATGATCGGGAAAAAATATCAAACTGAATGTCTCTTGGATTCAACAAACACTTTTTTTCCCCAAAAATACCATATTCTACACTTCCACAATTAGTAGAATTTTAAAATGGGAATATACTACAATAAAAGGTAGGTAAGCATTTGAGCTAGAATGAAAATATAAAGTGATATTACTAATGCTTTCAAATAAGTATGGCCTAAAAGTGCAGTTTTTAAAGATATTGAAGATGATCTGTTTGCTTGGAGTGTTGGCTTGACCTTTCTGATGCTGCAACAAAAACATATCCTAAATGTCAGTCACTTCACAAGAACTAGGACTAGTAACCATAGCGTGCTCGATCGGCAGCGGGATCCCGCGGGTGCTCGTAGGTGGAACTTCTTTGGAGATTGGGCGTGGAGGAAAGATGTGAACGATCGTATGAGTACCCGACCGCCTCAGGAACTCGTCGAATTGGGCTGCGCTCACGCGTTAAGTAGGAGGAGACGGGGGCGGAAGGAGGGGGGATAGGAGGAATACTGTATGGGTCAAGAGGAGTATGACTAGAAGGGGGCAGACGTTCCCTTATTATTCCCGAAGATGAAGATGGTGGAGGAGCAGGCAGGGTAACTGAGCGACGCTCCTCAAAATAACTGCCTTCATACCCACCGGCCCTGTACCTCTCGTAGTAGTCCACGACCCCGTACGAATCCCGTTCATAAGCCGACCGTCGAACCGGGTAGGATGGAACCGCGCCATAGAACGAGCTGCTGCTTCTGTATGCCGCCTCAGCGCTGTACATCCGAGCCACGTCCTGGTCGGGCACGCCACCATACGCCGGAGGAGGACCGTACCTCTCTGAGCTTTCATAGCCCGTACCACGCCTGTAACTGGGCCCCCGGGAACTAGGTACCTGAGGAAAACCACCGTCAAACTCTGATTCACCACTGAAGCCCGGATTATAACCCCTGTTGCGACCGCGCCCAGCAAATCTCGGAGCATCGAATCCGTCGGCCCTCGGCCCCGAGCCGTTTCGAGGGTGGCCATTTTGGTCAAGAGGACATTCTTTGGACCAGTGGCCTTCCTCCCCGCAACGGTAACAGCTCGCCCGGTCTCCCATTCCCGGCGCAGTACGAAGCCGACTAGTCGAAAGCTTCACGCTCATCAGTTTGCCTTAAAAAGAAGAAATTCAGAAAGAACTTTTACCGGCATTCACTGAATGTTTTTGTACATTATTTGAAAATGCTGACATTTTGAACACCAAAAGACCTCTTCTTTTGAATACCTCTGCCTATAAGCCTTGGGATATTTATTTATGTATTTTTTTACTCAGCTCTTGTCTTAACACAGAAAAAAAGATCCAGAGTTATGGTGAGTTATGGTTCTTTTACTTACCTGTATAATATTCAAACCTACCTGGGAGTCTAGAAAAAATCTAAACACATTGTGGACATAGTTTAAATAAACTCTCTAACCCCCTTTTCCCAAAGTTCACCTTTAAAAGCAGAGTTGTCTAACTTATTAATGGCTTCCATCGCATCATCCATTCTCTCCATGTGAACAAAGGCATAGTTTTTTACTATGTCACACTCCAAGACAGGCCCAAACTCTTCAAACTTGGCCCTTAGTTCCTGGTTAGTGCAGGCTATATTGCCAACATGGAGCTTGGTGGAGCCTCTTAACTTGCCACGACTCATTTCAACATTCATAGGCTGCCCATTGAGCTCATAGTGATGAAGGTTTCGGATGGCTTCTTCAGCCTGAGCCTTGTCATCCATGTGCACAAAGCCAAAATTCTTGACAATGTCACATTCAGAAATCTTTCCATATTGAGAGAACAGGGACATAAGCTCATCTGATGTGGTTTCAGCTGCCAAATTTCCAACGAATATTTTCACCATTGTGCTGTAAAAGGAGAACAAATTAACATTAACAAAAGAAATGCAGTTTTAATAGTATAATCCTGGTTTACAATGCAATGCAGGCATAACGCTGAAAAGTAACTTTTAGTGAATAATGTACTTTGAATAAGTTTAAGAATGCAATGATACTTTATGAAAATTTACCTTGCGAACGGAGTACCTTATACCGTGTAAAGAGGCAATGAAATAAACTGAATGAAAGTTATATGAGAGCGGCTCTTTGTAATAACCAGTAATAACTATACAACCTAGCTAGCTAGCTACAACACGAAAGGCTAACCGCGTTGCAGCTAACTAGCCTTTGGATTTAAATAATGTAGACAGCGCCGTATTACTAACAACATAGACCAAAAATGGAACCCTTTGTGAACACCAAAGATTACTGCACCATAAACTAATTAAGTATGTAAGAATAAGTATATACCTCACAATAAATCAAGGAATTTCGATGAAAGAAAAGGCGATTGAAGACAGCTATATCGGATAGCGTACTGCGCGGCAAACAATACGTAATACGTTCGTTTACGTCGAAAGCTTAGCGTTTTGGAGGGGAGGGACGTCATTTGCATAGACTAGTCTACGATCATTTGACACCATAAAAAAATAACAAAACAAAACAGAAAAACAAAACAAAAAACAAATACATTAAATTAGCAAGTGCTAAGTCTAAAACTTTTAATTTTCTCTTTTTACCCAGCCAAAGTATTTTGCCACAGCACTTGTTTGAAATACTTAAAATGTTGTCTATCAGTATTCTTTTTCTCTGGGAGAATACAGTAAGCCTACATGTTTGGAAAAACACAAATTGAATGTCCCAAGTATGGAACCCAGACCAACAGATAATTTTAGAATGGGTAGTTTCTTCACATCAAATAAAAAAGGAATAACTCTTCAAGACACTATGGTGATGTTTGTACATCTGATATCTACAAAACACTTCCCTTGACAGTGAAAATGACATAGCCTATGTGGAATTGTGATAACTTGAAAAAAATTCTAATTCACCTACATATTCTGTTTGGGTCATCAGATGAGTAAAACAAGCTACCAAGTCAATCCAACATAGAGTAGAGATACATTCATAGGAAACCTATCATGCCAAACATACTGTGGATAACATTGAGTAAATTAATATGAATGGAGTAAAATGCAGGCTCCCTATACAAAGAAGCAAAGGGTATCAAGGGTCTTCTCTTTTCTTTGTATTTGTGATGCGTTCGTTCATTGCATTATCCAAGGCATCCATCAGTTTAATGGTTGATATTGTTGTTGCCAATGTCTGAAGAAAAGAGTGACACACGACGAACCCTAACCCATGTTTTAGAGCACTAACTACACTAACTTAACAGGATGTGGTAATTCAAATCAATCTCCATCTTGTATTCAATCATAGAACAGGGCTTGACATGGTAAAGAAGTTTATTTTGTACTGTGTACACTATACACAGGAAGGATGGAAACACCACAACAATAGTATAAGGACAAATAAATAACTGGTAGACCAAAGTCAGCTGATGGAGAATCACCGCGGTTGAATCACTTTGATAAGGCAGCATAGAACTGCCAGTTTGTACGGCAGTAGTATAACTACTACTACTACTACTACTACTACTACTACTACTACTACTGCGGATGGGAAAAGTCATGCTACATCAGTATCATAGACTATATCTCGCTATACAAACACGCAAAAGTGGATAGACCCTCCACTGATGCCGTACTTCCTTGTTTTACATATGGTATTTCATAATAATTTCTTATGACGTAATTTCATGATAATTTTGTATCACGTTTTAATGTGAAACCATCACATAATTTTGTGAAACTATCACGTAATTTTGAAACAGTATTACATAATTTTGAGTTATTATCAAGTAATTATGTGGTAGTGTCATGTTAAAACGTTATACTTTCTATTTTTATTAAATACGAACTGGCAGTTTTACGCTGCTGTACTTTGACCCTTTTTAACAAAGTTATTTTTGCATAAAATCGAATTTAGTCCAGATCCATGCTTGGGTCCTACTTCACAAAGCAGGCCAAACTAACCCTGAGTTGAATTCGACTCATAATCATAGGTAAAAGAGTTTCCTATTTCAGAACACAGGTTTGGAGGACAGTTAGACAACTCAGAGTTTGTTCAGCTAAACTGTTTGTTTAACTGAGAAGAAAACCATGATCAATGGATCCCAGAAAAATGAAGCCACCATGGCAGTAAACCAGAGGTTTCCATTTTATAAGGACAGGAAGTCATGTGACTGTGGACAAGTAAATTCATTTTGATATTAAAATAGGATGTTAAGTAATACTTATTAAATAATAATATAATCAGAGTGAATTTGTGTGAATAACTAAAACACTTTTTTTTTTATGTTGTGTGTGTACTTTTGTACATTAAATACATGCATAAAATGAAGGCAACAGTGAACTTCAATTAATCCAGTAATTGTCCATTGATGTCCATTTGACATCAAGCTAATAATTGTGACCTAACTATTTTAAGAAGTTATAAGTTGTGTTATACATTACAAATTGGAACAAAATGTTAAAAAACGTGTAAAATAAATTATGTTTATAAAATTTAATCCTCATCATTAAACCTTGATTTAACTCTTCCTACTTCTGTGACTGGGCAAGTGAACTGTCCAATCAGAGCTCTCTTTCAGGAGCAGACTCTGGTTAAGGTCAGGGTTAGAGGAATAACTACTGCTCTGGACCAGGTTAGGTTCAGAGAGTGAATTACTGTGCTGACCGTCTTTGAAACTGAAAACTCTGGGTTGAACTCTTTTCAGGGTTAACATATCCTGAGGTTGGACTAACCCTGCTTCTTGAAACATAGCCTTAGTCTTTACGAAGTTTTATATATATATATATATATGGCAGTCGAAAAAAAAAAAAATCAAAAACATTTGTTTTTTGGCTATTTTTAAACTTTTGTTGCTTTTCATTAAAAATTATTTTAACAATTATTGTAATGTAAAGCATTTATGGTGTGGACAACTGTAATAACATCTGCTTTTATTTATAAATAAATAAATACAAGTATGATCTGTAGTGATGATAGGTTAATATTAAGCTAAAAGATCTACTTTACAATTTTGTGGCACACTGTGATTCAGGCCTCCATCTAGTGGTAATTTAAAATCCTGCAGATAGGGAGGGAAAATTCGAGGGATTACTTCCACTGAACAATTCAGAATATATTATAAAGTAAAGTAATAGTCTCCCTTTAAACAAACAAAATGCACTGACACTCCGGTAACACTCAAGAATGTTGCCTCTAACAAAAGGCCATTTTACATAGGCTATAACATACATTCATTTAAGTTATTTGTAACAGTGGGTTTATTAATCTGATACATTGTTGTCTCTCAGTCTGTGGATATAGATATCCTTGTTATGAAATATCATGCCCCCTGTAAAAAAAAAAATACAGTCCATGTTTCTTTAAGGTTTTTTAACAAACCTAACAGCCTTTATAAAGTACAGAGGTGTGTTCTGTGCTTAGTAAAAGTACAGACATTATTGCTGAAGAAAAAAACTTCTCTTTAGAAAGTTATCATTTCTCTTGCATACCATGAATGCTATAGGTTCACACATTATATTGTTAGTTCCAAATGTCCATTCAAGCTCTGAAATATTTACAGTGGTTGTTGTAACTGGGCCATGAGAAGCAGCTTCAGCCATTGGCTTTCATTTCATTAGAGTCCGGGATGGCATGTCTTGGCATTTGCTGGTGTCTACCACAGATTTACAACATGGAGTGCAATAAACATTAAGTTCTTGGTAATTCCCAACAGTTAGTAGCTACTTTCATGTCCGGTTAATATGTAGAGGTTGCTCAGCGCTGAGGGGTCATCAGTTGGTGTGCTTTGAAGAATAATGTCCCTATGAAAGACCAAAAAGCAAAAAAGGGGAAGCATTGGCCATGACTGTGTCTCTACAATACGATTTTGTTTATTAAAGAAAACAATACAAAAACAAAAAAACACTTGACCAAATGTCCCACACCTGTTTGTTCCCAGGACTCTGAAAGACCGGCTCTCATCTGTAATCTCTTGTGTCACCTTAACATAAAGATAACATTTTCATTAAAACAAAAAATACCATTCAGTAGTTAAATATTAAAATTTCACACTCACTTCACCAGAATGAAAGCTCTTCCCTTTGAGACCATGTTTCCAGAAAGCCAAAACACTATCTTGTAAGCAAACTAAAAAAAAAAAAAAAGATCAGTTAATATTACATAGAATAAAATGTAATGCTTTCATTATACAAAACTTACCTAGAGTTTCAATGGAGAAGTCAAATAGCATTTCCGCAGATAGCTCTTTGGATGGTTGTCCTTTCAAGTTGACAATCTTAACCATCTCTGTAAAAGGAACATCACAGCTTTTAGGTTGGTAAAACGCTGTCAAGCTATTGTATCCTTGAATATTCGTCAAAAGATGGAAATGTGGCCACTTACTTTCTAATGCAATAAGAACTGTGTCTCTGTCAAGCTGGGTCACCTGTCCAGCCTTAAGTGCACCACTGTCTGCAAAGTGAGAATGCTTTTGACACAATAATTGTAGCGTTAAATGACAACAGTGAACAGAGGGGTTAAAGTACCTGGTATAGAGATAGGAGCACCATTGAGCTCTATGATGTCAAACATGAGTTCCTGACCACTTTTCCCATTACTGAAGTCTCTCACTCCAACACAGAGCTGAGGAAATTCATCTGTGACCACCACCAGCAGCTCAAATACAGGCAGACTGTCAGGCAGCTTTACAGCTATATGCTAAAATACACAGGTTGATAATATTCAGGAAAGGAAACCTACAAAATAATATCTAAAATTATAGACTCATCGGAATGTTCAAAATTCTGGAATACAGGCCAATTACATGTAATACAGATGGGGCACAGCTAATAACAATACTAAGATGCAGAATTGTGTTACAAAATAGCATGTTCTAAGGCTCAGTAATTTGTAAATTTGCCTTTTGGATAGTAAAAGAAAAAATGAATTCTGTCAACTGGGCAAAAAGGTTTTTTTGAGTTTGAGGTGTTTTTTTTTTTACTCAAAAATCTTTTGTCCACAATGCACAAATGACAAATACAAAAATAAAAGAAAATTGTAAATGGCTTTTAACAGGCATTAAACCCTTGATTTTTAACATTTTGTGACAATCTGTGGTTAATTCCAGTTCCTCAATGAATTGGACATTATGTTCCACTTCATTTTTGCCTTCAGTCAGGACTTTAGAACGTATTCGAAACCTCTAAAATCTATAATATCTTGAATAAAACGTCATCCACTAACCTTAAGATGCATGAACTTCTGCAGAGGCTCATACCACAGGAGCAGGACTAGACCAGAGGGCACAGCCGCACACAGAAAAGTGCTGTCTGTATAAGGGTTTCTGGCTGTGGGAAACATGTCCTGTATTTTAGAGAAAAAGATAAACTCAGCTCTAAGATTGTGCTTGGCATGTCTTACCTACACTACACCTCCTGCAGCCTTTAGTGTCAGGGATCTTTCCCGACACAGCAAACTTTCTGTGGAATGTACAGTTATTGTTTCAAAATAAAGTTTCATTTACTCAGTGAAGAAAATAAAGTTTAAAATATGACCAATCTCACATATAACCACAAGAACATTCTAATTACATATATCCATTTTCTCTTTACCTGTGGCTGATTCTCTCAGTAAAGCGGTTGGTGCTGAGTGACAGGGTGCTGGGCCTCTTGTGCACACTCTCTGTGCCTTTGTGTTCAAACAGACCTGTCAGACTGTGGGAGCAGAGCTGTGAGGATTTCCCTGCAGGACACAGCATCAAATAATTGAAAATCTATTTCTGACACTGTTTAGCATCTGAGAATAGCAATCATTACCAGAAACAGTCATTAGCACATTGTTCATAACATAAAGCCATGTGCATCTCTGTGGCAGCAACTGAAAAAGGACAGAGCAATGAGAAGCATCACAATATAATCTAATAATTTTCATTTTGGACAATTTATCCTCTAAAAATAATCCAGTTTTGTCCTCATTCTTCCCATACCTTCTCTAGTGTATCTTCATGAAGTTCATTTAGGTTCAATGTGTAAATCCCTTCCTCCGCTCCGAGTATAAGATACTGGTCTAGATAAAACACAGATAGTATATTTAATCTAATCTAATCAAACTGGCTAACTATAAACTTCAACATCCATTTTGTGCTTTCTTAATCTATGAACAATAGATTGAGAAATAATAACATGAATAATAATAAGAATAACATGTGTATAACCAAACAGTGGCTTTTAATGCATTCTGAGAATGCAAAAATGCATTGCAAAAAAACCTTAGAGTCAGGCCTGTCACAATAATTACAATATCGACTTCATTCAATATATGAAAGCTACAACAATATATTTTTGGGCTAAGTGTTTATAGTGTGTACAATTTCTTTGTAAAAGTGAGGAGGATTTGGGTATTTTCATTATAATATGATAAAATTTGAGCTATAAAAGGTTGAATAAATGACTAAGCTAATTATTGGTTCATTCTGCTATTTATTTGTTGCAGGCCTTTTAATGATACTGTCTATTTAAAAGTAAGTTTACTGGGATTATCCTACTTTGTGACAGCTGCACAAAATAGTTTCAATATTATCGTTTAGCGTTATATTTCTCTGGAATATATCGTTCTTCAAAATGTGTCATTGTGACAGGACTACTTGGAGTCATGTGATAAAGTTATGGTAGAGTGAGCTTACCTCTTGTTTTAGGGAAAATCCAGGTAACAGCACAATTTATTTTAAGTGGACATCCATTGAAAACTTTAGAGAAACACGCTCCCATCTAAAGACACAGTACATGAAGTCAACAATCAGGTACATAGGATTTTGTGCTATATAGATCCTTCTAGAAAATTCCTTCAAGAAAATCCCTTCTAGAGCACATATGTTCTTTGACCCATTTATTAAGTTCTTCCCAGGTAGGTAATTGTAATTAATATCAATTGCTTGTGTAGCGGCTTCCCTCAGCAAACCTTAATGCCGTGGTGATGCGAGTGCCGCCTTTTCACACATACGTGCACGTGCACCTGCCCATGTGAGCCCTGCCCCCTCGGCTCTCAACCAATCACACGCACACAAGCAGCAAACACACCGTGCACCCCTCTACCTGTCTCCTACATTAAATAAAGCAATTATTGATTATGGTTGATAAATAAACAAAATTAGGTTAGCATGCTGTTAGATGCCACACTTACATGGACTTGAGGGGTAGGAGGAAGTCCATGACAATCAGCTCTCTAACAAAACATGGGAATGACACAAACCACACATAAGTCACAGCAAATCACACTTTAAACGTATAAAACAAATGCATTAGAACGTTATTGTGGTTAGCAAAGAGTGCACGCTATTATTATTTAGATGAGCTTACAGAGTCCTCAGCCTTTTTCCTTAATGTGCTCCATTCTGGTGAAAGAGGGGTTTCTCTTTTTGGAGGTGAAACTGCAATTGGCTTCTTTTCCTTGGGTAGAGCATCCCCTCCAGGCAGGCATGGGTCACTGCAGCGCTGTCGGATGTCCTGTGTGGCAGAGCACCGCGACAAACCTGGAAAATGGATATCAAATGCAAAGGCTGCAATCATTCAGATAATAGAATGTCCTCTTCAAAGAAGAAAAATATTGTTTATACCTCTACAAACACTCTAAAATGCATGTGATTCTTGTATTAATTAATTAGTTCATATTCAGTCTTCTCTCAAATGTTAACGCTCTTGGAGTAGTTTACAACGTGCACTCTGAAGAATCCTACTTTTTAAACATACATCACAAATCTAATGCGCAATAAATGTTTTCACCAAATTGTGCGACCCTATTTATGATAATAAATAAACATGGTTAAATGCAAACCAGCACGTGTCCATGTTCATGGGGTTGTTACCTGGTGAAGAGTGGCAATCGTTGTCTATAGCTGTGTCAGGGCCCAGGGTACAGCTGGGTCTGAGGGTCAGGTCCTGATCACCTGTGTGTGTGGACAGAGAGCTGAAGGCCGGCAGGGAGGCTGTGGTGGGGCTGAACACACTACTCTTCCTCCCAGCCTAAAACAGAAAAATGAAATAACTTTTAATGATGTTTGAACAGAACACTATACAATTAACATTTTAATAGGCATACACTAATCATAAAAACAGTTTTGAGGTCATGACATGTATAGGATAATAGAATTCACTAATTCACTAATTAACTAATAACTTACGTCAGTAGAGGGCACTCTCTTAATTGTTAAACTCCTGAAAAGCAAGAGAAGTACAATTACCAACATATTTTTTCAAGCAATCAAAGACAGTCACGTCAAAGCATAATGTCGGCAGGCTAATTGCAGCAACAAAATCCAACAGATCACAAAACGATTAAAAGCAAACAAAAAAGCACTGAAAGTTGAAACTGAAGCCAATGATATGAGCTACTGTATTATCCCACACCCAAGGGACACAGGACACAGCAGACCCACTAATCAGCTCATCACCACGAGAAGCAGGTGATTTCAGGTGGCACATGGGGTATGGGGAGGGGGTCAGGAGAGGGTCCGGGGAGGGGGGCACACCAGGGTTAGTGGCTGGGGTGGCGGCCGTGTCCTACCTCAGCTGCAGAGCTTGCTCCACACATTCCAGAAGGCTCCTGCAACAGGAAGACCTCTGTTTATGTGACTATGGGCCGGCCTCACAGCTAACAATGGGACGGGAAGGAATCAGCTCTGCACACTACAACTTTCTCACTACTCCTCCAGCCTGCATTGTCTGTAATCTACCCAAATTAGAAATGTGTGTGTGTGTTTTTTTTCTTTTAAATGTTATAAACTTACATAATGCAGAGAAAATATCATTGATTAAATCTTACACACAAAAACTGTACAATTTATAGTACATCAAATGAAATCACATTATCAAGATAATTTAACCCACTTGCTGTTACATAAGAAAATCAGTGTCTTACGGTGAATTATCCTCATCTCCAGACAGACTCCAGTCGTCATCATAGGAACCCTGCTGAACGAACCATCAAAATAGGTCATACTCGTATAACATCTTAAATGAAAAACATATTTGAAGTGCTATTAATCTGGAAAGAAATAAATAGATTCATACGTAGCCTCTTTGTCCCAGGTAACAATAGAACAATAGAAGTATATGTGACTAGAGTAATGTAACTGAATGACTCACCAAATCAGGATAAGGCTCTGTCACTTTCCGTAAAGGAGGCCTGAATTTCACCTGGTCAACTATAAAAACACAACAATCAAAAGTCAATTATAGATTTAACAGATGGTGAGATTTAGCAGCCACTCACAATGTAATAGCATTAGCTGCATTAAGCACTTAGTACATCAACATCAATATTGAGGGCTCAATGCGACAGGTCATTACTAACCAAAGTAACAGCTTTGAGCAAGTAATGTGATATGATGGCATTGAGAAAACATAAAAAAAAAATAACTATTAAAAAGTAAGCAAAACATTTTTGTTAGAAGCAGAGATGGAGATTCACTTGAATGCATTTTTAATAAAATTGTAGGCTACTTCTCCATGTAGTTTTGAGGCATACTTTTCCTCCCTCTTGATTAATCTATCAAGCCACCACCACTTTGTACTTCTATTTGAGTAATATTATTTTAAAGTAACAGCACTATTACTTCAGTATAAGTTTTGATTACTCCACCCACCTCTGACTATGAGCATTAAAATGTACAGCTATTTAAAACATAAAATCACGACAGTCATGCTTTCATAGTGCATGTTTTTTTGCAAGCTGTTATCAATGTATCGTAAAGATCAATTGTGTAGCAAACCTAGTGATGATACTTATGAAAGAGAAAGGCAATCTTGTATATTAAACGTTCCAAGATGATCAAAGTATATGGTGCATTCATAGACTGTATAACATATTATATATACACTCTATGGCTGCATTCTTCATCTTTTAAAAGTATGAAAGACAACCTGCAGAAACCTCTGGCATTCCAAGACACTGCCTCCTCCTTTTTTATCGCCTGATAGCAGTGTATTTGTTTTATCTTGAGTATGGCTGACAATTTTTATTCCCTACATATTTTGAAGCAAAAGTGTGCTCTCATATTTAACACATGAGTAGAGTTATTGTCTTTTTATTTACAGTCAAACTCTGTATTCATCTCCATAATACTCTATGAATGAGCACAATGGGTCCCCAGTGCGTCTTCTTTTGTGCTGGGGGTGTGCACACATGTGGGATGGGGGCTGCGTCACAGGATGGCACCAAACATGCCACTGGTATGTGACAGTGGACAGTGCCACTTCTATGCACTGGCCTGAGTGACTTCACTTCACTTCACTGGACAGCACCCACATTTGAGGTCAGGAATGCATGGCTATGTCAACTACTAAAGAGAATTATTAGTGATGGGCTACATTAACAAAAATGCAAGATTTTTTTTAGACTCTTCTAATAATGCTAATTTGTTTTTGTTTTTTACAATCAATCAGAAATGTGTTGAAATGTGCCTGTAGATGTCTTTTGCACACTTTGGGACTAAACTGGAACTATATTGGAACTACAGTGGGGCAAAAAAGTATTTAGTCAGCCACCAATTGTGCAAGTTCTCCCACTTAAATAAATGAGAGGCCTGCAATTTTCATCATAGGTACACTTCAACTATGAGAGACAGAACGGGGGGAAAGAATCCAGGAAATCACGTTTCTAGGATTTTAATGAAATAGATAGTAAATTCCTTGGTAAAATAAGTATATGGTCACCTATAAACAACCAAAATTTCTGCCTCTCACAGACCAGTAACTTCTTCTTTAAGAGAGTCCTGTGTCTTCCACTCATTACCTGTATTAATGGCACCTGTTTGAACATGTTATCAGTATAAAAGACACCTGTCCACAACCTCAAACAATCAGACTCCAAACTCCGCTAAGGCTAAGACCAAAGAGCTGTCAAAGGACACCAGAAACAAACTCCCTCGATCTTCGTCACCCCGTGGGGTCAATATGATCACAAGAATCCCAGAACCACATGGGGGGACCTAGTGAATGACCTGCAGAGAGCTGGGACCTGCAGAGAGTGTTACCATCAGTAACACACTACGCTGCCAGGAACTCAAATGCTGCTGTGCTAGACGTGTCCCCCTGTTTAAGCCAGTACATGTCCAGGCTGTCTGAAGTTTGCTAAAGAGCATTTGGATGATCCAGAAGAGGACTGGGAGAATGTCATATGGTCCGATGAAACCAAAATAGAACTTTTTGGTAAAAAAAGTGTTTGTGTTTGAAGGAGAAAAAATGCCGAGTTGCATCTAAAGAACATCACATCTACTGTGAAGCATGGGGGTGGAAACATTATGCTTTAGGGCTGTTTTTCTGCAAAAGGACCAGGGCGAGGAAAGAATGAATGAGGCCATGTATCGTGAGATTTTGTGTGAAAACCTCCTGCCATCAGCAAGGGGTGGGTCTTTCAGCATGACAATGATCCCAAACACACTGCCCGGACAATGAAGGAGTGACTTCATGAGAAGCATTTCAAGGTCCTGGGGTGGCCTAGCTAGTCTCCAGATCTCAACTCCATAGAAAATCTTTGAAGGGAGTTGAAAGTCCATGTTTCCCAGCAACAGCCCCAAACCATCACTGCTCTAGAGGAGATATGCGTGGAGGAATGGGCCAAACTACCGGTACATGCAACAGTGGGTGAAAACCTTGTGGAGACTCTCAGAAAAGGTTTAACCTCTGTTATTGCCAACAAAGGGTATATATCAAGTATTGAGATGAACTTTTGTTATTGACCAAATACTGATTTTCCACCATAATTTGCAAATAAATTCTTTAAAAATCAGACAATGTGATTTTTTTTCCTTCTCATTTTGTCTTTAAGTGTACCGCTCTCATCTTTTTAAGTGGGAGAGCTTGCACAATTGGTGGCTGACTAAATAATTTTTTGCCCCACTGTATGTTAGACCAGGATTGAATCAGGCCTTGAGGAGGACCAAAGCAGGCCTATACATCAGGACTCAACTGGGCTCATACCAAAACCAAACAAGGACACACCCTTGGTTGAGGTTCAGGTATCTCAGAAAAGTAAGTGGACAATAAAATTAAGAAATATCAACTAGTGCCCTTGTTTGGATGATTATACCATTGGTTTCTGTTGTTTAATTGCTACTTTTTGACTGCTATCTAATTACATTTTTTCATACCTTAAAAAAATCTAAGATATTTTGTAATAGTACTTATATCTCCCATCTCTACACCAAATACACATGTTATTGCGTCTATACAGTCTAGACTTCTTGATATTCAAAGTTAACACCTTTGGCAGGTATGTAACCAATCTCTCACATGTCAACCACAACTTCCTCCAGATACTGAAATCTATTCATAAACAACCCCCACAAACATATGACATTTGATCAGTATTGTCATTTCCTGTGACCATCAGGAAATGACAATACTGATTTTACAACTGTCAATGTGAATGTGAAGGACTAAAATTGTAGGTCTGTAGGTCTCATAGTAAGCTCTGCATGAACAAGCATATCAAGTATATACTCAGTAAATGGACATTAAAAATACAGTAATATTATTAAAAATTATCAAGGGTTCCAAATACTCTTTCTATAAGTAATAAATAAATATTTGTTAAAGAAATACTAAAGTTCAAATATTACCATAAAACTAAGAAAAGCCTCAAAATGCATATGAATCAGCAATTTAAGAGAGATAAAATTTAGATTTATCCTCAAGTGTCCTCTACATTTAACTACACCTTCATGAAGGCATGGCAAAACAAAAAATAATATCGTCAACTGTGATAAAAGACAATAATAGTTTGTGGTACATGTATGTTTGTTATAATCACCAACAGATATAATGCCATTATACCAGATACCACCAGACCACATAGAAAAAAGCATGATTTTCTCTCCTAGATAATTGTAATACTGGGCATAAATTATTAATGCCTCTATAACTAACTTTTTAAAACAGTCAATAATTTTAATAATTATCGTGATATTTCTTGTAATACTAATTGCAGTTACTGTGGCCATGATAATCGTGCCATAAAATTTCAGAAGAAGGTAAGTAAGACAGAACCTGAGAACATCTTGAGACAGGGCACCTAACTGTTCAGCATTTGCACTATAGCTGAGCAACCCAAACAACTGTATAAGTGGGTGCCACTGGACCACACATGAAAAAATGTCCACACTGTGTATTTTTCTGCAGCCCCATGTTCTGTTTGACAGCACATTGAGCACATTTCCTGCAGTAATCCTCTATTAGCTGTGAGAGTCCAGTATTCAGGGTGTGACCTTACATTGTTCCTCAGACAAGGTTCTCTCCACGGCCAGGTGCTTCCCCGCTGACTGGATCTTGTCTGGAGCCTCTTCTTCGACCTGCCAACATAAACACATTTATACAAAACTGAAAGGATGAAGATGGAGTCTGTCACAGTGTGCTCAGACCTCCAAATCATTCTCATCCAGGCTGTGGGAGTGGCTGTTGAAGAGCTCAGGATTACTGGCCAAGTCTAGCAGCTCAATAATCAGGTTCCTCGTCAACAGTTGGGTCACAAAGGGATGCTGGACAAAAAAACATTATTTATACATTTTATACCATAAATAACATGCATCGTTCTAAAAAGTACTTGTTACATATTTTCTTCCTAGATGTTGCCACAGCAATGAATCGGTGTCCGGACTTAATGTACAGTGATGGTCATATTTAATTTTAATATCAAACATAGTATTGAATTCTCACTTAGTATAGCATCCATCAGTGAAAAAATTCATGAAGAGAAGTAGGTTTCGAACCCTCCACCATAAAATTTACATAATGCACTTTCTTGTGCATGGTCCCTGTTTAAATAAACTAATAAAATAAAAATGAATGCATTCAGTTGTCTGAAGCTTCCAGAGAACAGATTCTAACAATACATACATTAGATGATTTGTGACACAACTGGCAAATAGTTGTGCAAAACTAGCTCTTGCAATCAAGTACCTGCAGCAGAGTCTCAGCTGATGGCCTTTTCCGTGGGTTTTTTATGAGGGCCATCTTCACAAAGCTTTGGAACCCTGACGACCTGCACAGTAAACACAATACACTCATATAACTGTCCAAATGACACAGATCCAGCTAAAATAAAGGACTGACCATTTTGTTTTGTCTTTTAGTTTTGGAGGCTGGAAGTTGCTCTTAGACATCAACATCAGAGCTCTGCAACATAGTTTTAAATGTCACTGTTGTAGAGACTGTTGCAGAAGTTTACATTCATATAGTAAAATAAATGCATTCCAGTTGGTAGTTACATAAGTGTTCACTGCTCACAGTTGGGGGCTTAAATAGGGTTTACTCCCAGATTTGAGTGTAGCATAGTGGACTAACCTCATTGGGTGTAGGTCAAACATGGGAGGCTGCAGCTCTGCCAGCTCGATGGCTGTGATGCCCACGGCCCAGATGTCACATAAGTGGTTGTACCCACCCTTCTTCTCCACAGCTGCCACCTCTGGAGCCATCCTGAACAGGCCAGTATGGTTAAAAGTCCAACAACCCTAGACCTAAACAACTAACTTAAGTTACATGCTTGTCTATTTTTATTTTGTTGATAGGAATTTTTAACAACTACATACACTGCCTGGCAAAAAAAAAAGTCACCACACTCTAAAGTCACACACGCTAATGTTTTGTTTGACCGCCTTTGGCTTTGATTATAGCACGCATTCACTGTGGCAATGTTTTGCTAAGCTTCTGCAATGTCAATGTTATTTCCATCCAGTGTTGCATTCATTTTTCACCAAAATCTTGCATTGATGATGGTAGGGTCTGACTGCTGCGCAAAGCCTTCTGACTGTATCCCAAAGATTCTCAGTGGGGTTAAGGTCTAGACTCTGTGGTGGTCAATCCATGTGTGAAAATTATGTCTCCCTGCTTCCTGAACCAATGAATCCTGGCATTGTCATCTTGGAATATGCCCGTACCATCAGGGAAGAAAAAATCCATTGATGGAATAACCTGGTCATTCAGTATATTCAGATAGCCCGCTGACCTCATTCTTTAAGCACATACTGTTGCTGAACCTAGACCTGACCAACTTGAGGAGGCTTGTACTTATTTGCTTAGTTAAATCCAGGTGGCAACTTTCTTTTTGGCTAGGCAGCAGACATGACATTTTGATAACTGGTCATGCATTTTGATAACTGATCATGCATGTCTCTAACAAAACAATATTCAATTGAGAATTCTTAAATCTATTCTGTGAAAATGATTAAATTTAGCATTGAAAAAATCCATTTTTTAAATCTGAAATGCTTTTCCATTTGTAACACTAAATCACACTAACACTACAAAAATGACATAGTTTTATATTAACAAAGCTTAAAATGGGAACACACCCCTTGACAAGCTGCCACTAACTCCCCCACACTCACACTGACATAATCCCAAGATGTCCAAATAATGTTTCGATAACTGCTGTAAAGTGAGCTTTAAAAACGCAAAATATAAGGTTGAGAGGCCATTTTTGAGGAATGTAAAATAAAACAGGTTTCTGTGACATCACCCCTGTTTTATTTCATTCATTTACTTTGAAAGGGAATGCGTTGAATGGGGAACGAAAACAAGTCCCGAGGCAGCATAAAAATTCTTGATGAACATGTAACAACAAGTCGATAAAGCAATAGACTAAGAAAGACTAAGAAAAGTATTTGATTAAAAAGAAAGGATTCCATGATGCTTTTAGAGAGAGCCGTATGCCCAGAAACAAGTTATGTTTTTTTATAATATTATTTTGACCAAAAAGACTTCAGCGAAAAGCAAAATTATTTAATTAAAGGTAAAGATTTTTTTGTTAAAATGATAAAGTAAAATATTAAGTTAAGATGATAAAAAAGGTCAAATTTATAATGTAATGAGTAATAATATTATAATGTAATGAAAACCATGCGTTATCATGCACTGAGTTGAGCTAAGTCAGGTGTGGGAGCACATGAATTTTCCAGTACTATGAATGAGGATTGTTTATTTTTTCTGTCATTAAAAAGGACTTATTTTTTGTCTCCTTGTTCTTTTACTGGTAGCTCTGTATGTCTGTTTAAAGCTTAGAAATGGTCACTACACTTTATATAATTAACATGTATACAAAATAGAAATATCTCAAAATTGTGGAAATAAAAAAACATTGAAATTAAATAAACAATTAATTGCTCTAGATGATATGGTTACTTTCATCTTACCAGTATGGTGTTCCTATAAAAGACTTTCTCTTGGCGACAGAAGCACTGATCTCCGCAGCTACTCCAAAGTCAGCTGATGAAATTACATTTTTTAAAATAAATACAGAAAAGTGTTGTGTCATTGGTGAAGGTCAAATGCAAATACTACAGAACAGTTAGCACATTTGTAAAATATCACTTAAGAATGTTTATCGTGTGTGAGTCCCTGTCCTATCTGTACTGACCCAGTTTGACATCTCCGCGTTCTGTTAGAAGGATGTTGGCACCCTGGGCAAAAGGCAAAATTACTTTAGTTACAGAAAAAATAATTGGTCATCATTTTAAATAAAGTTTTTAGAGATTTTTTTTTACCTTGATGTCTCGGTGCATTTTGCCAGTTTCATGAAGATGATACAAGCCCTGTACAAAGAAAAAATATGACTGTTCAACTGGTCATCTTCCAGTATCCAGTAATCTTAATCACTTCAAAATGACTAAGCAGAGCTGCCCTATATGAGTTATTATTAGAGGACTGGTAATAAGATAATTATTTAATAATTAAGTATTTATGACATTTGACAACTGACAGCATCTAAAATAATGGTCTAAAATTAATGATCAGCTGAACAAACATAATAGCTGTCTGTTCTCTAGAGACGCCGAAATAACTGATAACCATTCAGTGACAGAAAAACCTGTATGGAATTAACTGGGTTAGAAGAACAGAGAAACACATTCATGAATTTCAGTAGGCTGACCACAGATAGGATTAAAAAAATAGGTATTATATATAAAATCTAAAGGTGGAGTCTAATGTATTAAATATGCATTTAAATGTATATTGTCCCACACCCAACACAAGTCTTTACAAAATAGTATAAATCCTAATAGCTTTTTCATCCTGACCCAATAAAGTGATGCATGCATACACATTGTGTTTAGAACTGCCATCTCAGTAAATATATGTTTAGTAACAAAGCGCCACATTTCAGCATTTTTACTGCACCCTGCTCTGTCTGTACTATTTACCTCAAGTGCAGCCTATATTTTAATAGCTGACTAGCTTATGTGCCACTGAATGAAAAGACATGGGACATAATATCAACAAATTGACAAGAAACTTGACAATGAAGTCTCACCTGAAGAGTTTCTCGGCACACAAAAGCTATCTGCTTCTCTTTTAATGGACCTGTCACTGCATAAGAAAAGAACAGTGATGAATAACTCACAGTAAAAAGTAGAAACAGCCCTGAGGTTTGGGTGAAAATTAGATAAATCCTTCTCCAAGTCTTTTAGTTCAGCTAATTACATGTCTTTCACTGGCAAACTGACAAACACTGCCTCTGTAACACCTGCGGTTCTTAGAATGTAAATACACCTAAACCATCGACAGTAGGCTTGAAAGGCAAGTTAAAACAACAACGATAACTCTGGAAGATCGTATAATTGTGTACTGAGATTTGAAGCATTATCCATATGAACACACATTTGCACAATACTGTTTTTGGAGTAAAGTTTAGGGTTTTTTCTTTATAGTTCATTATTGTCATTACTTACAAATACATGTAAAGTAATTTTACACTTTGTTCTTTTGAGCATATTCAAAGTAACAGTAATATAGTAGTAGTAGTAGATAGTAGTATTTCTGTACAATGGTAAATATCTTGTAGGGATCCTCCTCCGCAGTACTCCATGCAAATCCACAATTTTGTGTTCCTTAAAGAGAAACAAAGAGATTTTAGTGTAGCCATAAAACAGATTCAGCAAAATTAATTAATCAGTTATTACTAAGTTATACATCAATTATCTAAAGTGGCAGAGGAATGAGGCAGCATAGGCTAAACTCTACATATCTTTCCCAGATTTGGACAGCAATATCAGAACTTTTTCCTTTCAGAATTGTATTAAGTCACAATTTAAAGTTTTAGACTTTACACACCTGTGGTAGCTGCCAAAATAGGCTACAATGTTTTTGTGTTTGCACTCCTTCATCATGGTGATCTCCTGCTGGATGGAGGTGATGTCATCCCCTAAACACACAAATTCAAACTAAGGGCCTCAGTTATCAATCCATACGCTAAACTACGAGTCTAAACTGAAAAACAGTATGTGCTCTTTGTCAGTGTGTTGCGTGCGATTTACCGATAGGAAGTGCACATAATATTTCTGCGGCAAAATTGATTGATTTGTCAATGAGAGCATTCAGTGAGTGCAGAAGTTTGCATGCCTCTGTTTCTATGAGCTATACTGAATTGTTAAAGTGTTAACATTTGGATTAAGGGGCGTCTGACGAGGACCTGTGAAAACTTAACACAGTAGGTTAATCAGCATTTGCTTTGTGGCACTGGAGCAGTGCAAAGACAGGGACACACATCGCACCATCCAGGATCCCTGTATGCAGTGACTGGATGCGGCAGTTTCCGCTTTAGAACATGAGACAGTCTTAAGGACATGGGACAGGTGCATGAAAGTCCAGTTCGACAAACAGCTGCTGTGGAAATCAGTGGAAAACTTGTAGGAGTCAGGGCCAAAATGCCACAAGTAAAGAGTTTATATTTTATTACTGCTGCTTCGAAAACAACATGTTATTATCTCATCTGTCCTTGAAGGTCAATGTAAAGCCTTTATCACTATCAAATGCTCTATAGGTGCACAAATTGCAGCAGCTATTCTGTTTATAAGGTTTGTACCTGTTTCTCCAATGTAGAATATTATAACACGGTTTTAGCTCATAGCTCTCACTCTGGCAGCACTCGCTAAACAACTTCATTTGCTTTTCCTGCACCTCAATTTTTGCGCATAATGGTGAAAACGCCCCGTTTAGTATATTCATTCAGTCATAGGAGCAAAAGTGTGCTGCATCTTTTTTTGCGTCTCTGTGAGAAATTGCATTGGGTTTTTGTTCCACTTTTAGCGTGCTTAGCCATTTAGCACATGAGTGAATTCTTGATAAATGAGGCCCTGAGTAAAACATGAGGCTGCACATACATAGTACATTGATAAATTACAGTTAAGCCTATTTGTTTATCTTAAGCCCAATATTTCTTCTAAAATGTGTTTTGCAACAAAGGAATGCCACAAGGGGTTCTTCATTACAGGGTCTAGACTAGTAGAGTAGGACATATGTTTTAGAAAACAGCAGCTGTTTGCTTGGTGTTTCTCACTTGACTGTTAGCATACCTGGGTCCAGTTTGACAATCTTGATTGCAGCCAGTTCAGATGTCCTGATGTTACGAGCCTTGAAGAAAAAAAAAAAATGTAGAGTTTCAATCAATGTTTTATTTATCAATTCAGATACAATGTTTCAAGAATAATTGGTAAAACTGCTGTTGAAGATATATATTTCATTGAAGAATGTCAATATTTAGACATTTTAGCTTTTATCATGTTAAAATGGGTTATCAAGAAATGTTTGTATTCGGAATTTGTTTGTTGGACTTTTTGCTGACTCTGACTGACTCCAGTCTTTGAAAAACCTTGCTGGAGTTTTGCCACATATCCCCCATCAAGAAAAAAAAAACTGGGCATATATCCAACTCCTATCTCTTGACAATAGGGATCTATAATTAGGTTGAGCTAGTCTCTTCTCTTACTTTTAACCTTGGTTTGATTCACACAAACATTACAATTACAAATATTACACCAGTCTTTTTTCTAATGAAAACTGATTCCAGGATACATCAATAAAGGAATACAATGACACATGATAATATTTTTTTAAATTAGATTTATTAAAACATTCTCAAAGGATGTGATCTATAGGTCTCAGAAATGTATTTATCTAATACTACTCCTAAATATCATGGAACTTTAATTTCAAATCACTTTTAGAGACAACATCTGAAATCTGTAGTTTGAACCCAGAAAGATGTGAACTTGATTTGGTCCTTTTATGTTTATGTTTTTGTTCAGATATAATCCAGGATCAGTTTAAAATAATATTTTAAAATGCAAAATGATTTTACAATATTGAAAACGTAATGCTTGGACTGAGTTACATTATGTCCGTCTGTCTAATACACAGGTTTATGTCATGCCCAAAGATCTGGATGTAGCATTAGCCACTTTTACAGTTGGTTGCTTCCTACCTTCTTCCTGTGAACATCAGTCATCCCCATTCACCCGCGCCTCTTACGTCACATGTCGACAACAAACAAATCCGCGACCAATCAGGTGCAGAGCTCACCTCAAAACAATCTGCTTAGCTGCATTTACTTCCTGTTTTCTTTCCTGTCCCTGCACCATGCTTCCTGTGACAACCCTGATAGTCATGTCTCCAGTGGGTTCTGCATGTTGTGGGGCCTGAAATAACTTGGGGTTACATATGTGTAATGGGGAAGGACGTTCTACTGTAGTTTGATCATATGTCCAAAATGGAGTCTTGTTTAGCGTGTTTAGAGTGGGTTTAGACCATATCAAATAACTAATTTTTGAATGCTGAATCAATGTTTGAGCATAGAAAAGAAATATTTTAAAAAGCCTAGTTTTGGACAATGCAGACAGAAAGCAATATTAGTAGAGGAGAACTAACACTCAATGGTTCAAACAAAGTTTATAAAAATGTAAATTAGTCAAAAATAAAGCTATAATGTGGAACAATACAGAAAGACTCACTCCATTGGAATAGACTAAAATGTGTGCCTGTCCCATACCTGAATAAATTAAAAGATTTGCACTGATAGCTAATAGCAACTTGATGTTAATTTGGAGAAATTCATATTTGCAGTTTCACCATTAAATTTTACAAATGTTAAATTTACTGGCAAGTCATTTCACTCCTACAGAACATTGATAATTATTTTCTTTAGTCAAAACCTCACAGTAATAGGCCTTTCCAGACTCTAGAAAACAACCTTGTCCTTCAAATCTTCCTCATGGTTTCAAAATAATAACAAAACAAGAACAGAAACGTGAACTTGTTGAAGACATAGGCCTACTGGTAAAAAAAGATGTAGAACCAAAAAAAGGAAGAAGTGAGCTACATGGCAACTACAACGGTGATATAGAAAAAGTTTCAAATCAAACATAAAATGCACGTCAATGTCTTTATAGAGGTGCAAATGCAAGGAGCAGGACAAATCTTGGCACACTCAGGTGACCGATCCAAAACTTTTTTTTTATTTTTATTTTGTGATTATGTTTCAGCAAAAAACCTTTATCAGATCATTTCTCTTGTCTTGCATTGGATCAAAATACACAAAATGGTTCCAACTCCTGGTGCTCATATCCATCTTTTCCCGTCTGAGAAGTCCTCCATAGGCACACCTCAATAAACATTTTCAGTCACTGTGGCCACACAGGTGCATCAAAATGAACAGCAAGATATAGCCCAGCAGACACGTGATTACAGTGGCTATGTTAAAAAAATCAGATCATTAACTAATTATAACTATTAAAGATTGAAGTTATGTTTTTCATTAATTGCATTTGTAAAATCCATATATTATCTGACACATGCCACCAGGTATTTTTGATTATCAGATTTATTTTGTGCTTGTAAACACACCAAAATCAAATTTTTGTGTTATCTGATTATTATAGTAATTAGATTTTTACTAGCCATGTAAATATACCCAGTGTGTCTACACTACACAAAAAATACATTGAAATAAAATATGCAATCAATCAAGAATTAAAGTTAAATACAATCATATCAATTACAGTGAATGTAATTTTTTGATCAAATATAAGTCAACATAAGAATTGTTAATATCAATTGTAGTAGTAATATCACAAGTGTGACAATTGTGAGACTATGTAAGGGCAGGCTGGGACACACACGGATATCATTCAGTAAAAGTGTGCTCTCAGTGAAGCTTTCAGCCTTCTTCATCACAAGGGGTCTCCACTGTAAGCCCACTCAGTCACATGTCCATCAGCGCGGCACCAGTGGGAGGTCAATGTACAATTGTCTGGGAAGTAACACTGCTTTTCCCTCTATTGTTACACCTATTGTTTAACAGCAACAGTTGTACTTTTTACAGTTATGACCAATGCTGCTCCTGGAAGTGTTGTGTAAAACATATTATATTTCACCAAACAGTATCATTAGTTGCTATAGTGGATAAAAAGTCAATTTCAACCACTACATTCTTTTAATTATCTCACTATAGGCCTCTCACTATACTAACAGGACAGGGGCTGAGATGACCATCATTGACTTGAAAGTAGAAATTTACCAAAAGCAGTAGCCTACCTCAGAATGCATAAGACATATCTCTTTATATTTTTGCATTTTTTTTAGAAACAGGTTTGATCTGTTTGAGGTTATCATAATTCAGTGATGGAAGTGTAACATGCTATGGCACAATCAACATTCACAGACTCCTCCTAAAGCCCCTCATCAGAATGCGCACAGCCAAGTGTTTCGGTGTTACTGTGGCAACATGTAAAAGTGATGATGGTGATGAAGACCAAAATGTAACAATGTAACATAACATAAATTATTATGACAATTATGGATCATAATGCAGCCCACTGCTCATGAGTGGTTGTGTCAAATTATAAAAAGGTGATGAGGAAACAGGGGTTTTATAGGGACCTATGATTGAAAGAGCAGTGAGTTAATGAGGAAGTTTAAGAAGACAAAACGATGCAATTGTTCTGCAGGAATGGATGCACACAGGATGTTTGAATCCTGACATGAAATCCTCAAGAGCGACCTCTCTGCATGTTCTAGTAATGCAACAGGCTCAGGTTCTTTTAATCATTAGAAGAAGCATTAGAACCATTAGAACCATTAGAATCTAATGGTTAATTAAATTACAATCAATCTAATCTAATTTCATTCAATCTTTTTTGCTCATCCAGGTTTTGGCAACAACACACAACCCTCTCCAACAATGAAGTTTAGTGTACTGGATTAAGTGCGCAGAGAAAATTTTTGTTCATGAACTAACACGTCCCCCCGGAGTGCGCTTTTGTCCCCCATCGCACTGACTGGGTAAAATCACAGCCACTCACCTTGAAAACATCACCATAGGTGCCGCAGCCGATACGGTGGATGAGTTCATAGTCATCCAGAGGGTCCAGGAACGACACCCCTATCCTGTCCATGTCTGCGTACCCCTGTGGGCACTGCGGTCCAAGCGGGCGCGGGTCTCTCTTCACTCGTACATCCCAGCTGTTGTTGTGACCAGGAGGCGAACGCTGGATCTGACCAAGAGGAGGACAGTGCTATGGGGAATTAAGGCTCGCTAAAAGGCTTTGTATCGATCAGGCATAAGGGCACACGGTGTTCACGCACAGAAGCAACACACTCCACGCGACAACAGAAGCACGCACTACAACCCAGAGGTGCAAAGAGTCCCAACTGGCGCTAGAGTCCAATACGCATGAGCAGACACCTCCCACACTGTAAAAAATGTGCCCATCAACTATCAGTGCGCTGGTTTGGCAGCAGGTGAGGGGAACAATACAACAATGGCCTCTGGCTCCAGAAGACTGTCGCATTTTTTTCAACTGACTAAAACAACTTATATCTATACAGGTTTCAAAGAGTGTATTGTAGTGTATTTTAAAAGTGGTGCAGCTGATGCATACTTAAAAGCCACACCTTTGAACTGTAGATTTGTTGAGATTCAAATATCTCCCCAATTTTATTGATATTTTGGCCCAATTTCCTGTTTCACCTCAATCACAAATGAGCCACTCCCAGTGCATCAAGAGCCTGGCTGTCACTGATCTATTTTCTTCTTTCAGTGGCAATGCAAACATTCCAAAGTATCACTTGGGTTTCAACAGTATTTCCTTATGCAAAGTCTCCTTTTTAATGCCTAGTATTGCATGGAGTATCAAGCAGTACCTTGCTAATTGTATATCATATTCTATTATATAAAAGATTCAGGCACAAAAGCATGTTATTTAATCAGACCTTTATTTCTTGCAGATACAAAAACAAGTCATGGAGCAAGTCTTGAAGGACCACCTATTGTGCCCTCTTTTCAACAGTGCATGGTCTTTCAATTTTTCTCTTTGTAATTAGAAACAGGCCAATCTAGCAATTGTCAAAACTAGAGGCCCCCTACTTAATAAAATAACAAATGTGAAGTAAGGCAACATAGAGCTATAGCAGAAAGAAGCTGTCAATAGAACAGAAGTGGACAATGTTACACAGTAACTAATCTAAATCAATCACTTCCAAGGCTTCAGTTGTCCACACATGTCTTTACAAACTGATATTTACACAACTGACAGGAGAATGCTGGCTGTCCTCATCACTTCAACTTTTCTTCCGACACATGGAATAGAACAAAAACTGAGAGATGTGCAATTGGCTGCCAATTAAATAAACTACCACTACTAGGGCTGCACAATAGAGCTCATAGTAAGTTCTACATTGTCAAGTCTCACAATGAAAACCTTGTGTATTAAATTACATTTTAACCCATAACTATGAAAAAGTCAAAGTATTCATCAATATTTAATACTCATTCATTTAATCAGGCCAAACTATATGTATAAAAGCATATAAATACCACAAAAGATTGAATGTTTAAATTTAGCATGGTACAAATTTACTAAACATCAACAAAAAGCATAAATTATAAAAAAAAAAAAAAAAGAAAATTATTATTTTAAATGTTTAATATTGTGCAGCCCTAACTACTACAACTAACTACTACAGCAAGTAAATGAGGCAGCTGTCCAAGAAGACTAATCCCTGGCCACTGTGGAACAAAAATGAAAGTAGAATATTGACTGAAATGTTGGATGAAAACACTGATAAAAGTTTGAGAAACAGTGTCAGACGTTTCTAGAGTTCACAGTACAAGTCTACAGAGATTTACGCTGGCGTTTCAAAAAGGACATGGAGTAGTCCCCTGGAGGGGTGCTCTTCTGTCTCTTCATCTGGACCTGGGACTGTGCAGTGAGCTGCAGCTTGATGGCGCTGGAGTTCACTTTGGCAGCACACAGCAGCTCCTTCATGCCCTTCATCTTCTCACTCTGGAATATGACCACTGGCCCGGGTGAGGAGGTGGGGGGTGTCTGCTGCTGCTGTGGTGGGGGTGAGAGAGCGGGCTCAGGGCTGGGGGACTTGGGCTTTCCTTCACTGTCCCCTGACCGGACGCCGGAGCGCCGCCGACCCCCTCCCTCTCCCACCTTCTTGGGCTGGGCTGTTTGAGAAGGTGGGGCTGGGGGAGAGGTGGGAGGAGCGGGCGGAGGGGAGGCTCCAGGTTCATCCAGTTTTGTCTCTCTTCTGGGGATGCGTCTGCGGCCCTCTCCAGGGTTGTCACTGGACTGGTCATCTTCATCCTGGGACTCCAGCTCTTTTGTGATGATGGACACTTTCTGGCGCACCTATGAAGCAAAAATATTAGTGGAATCAACATACATATATACAACTAACAAGTCAAGAAAATTCCACTACAAAAACATCATCAGCAAAGTGGAGTTTTTGCAAATTGCAAAACAGCTGAGTCAGACCTGCACTAAAGCTAATTGTATTTCCCTGGCAACAACATTGGTTACGCAGCATCGTCTGGCCATTCTGAAGACTGCAATACTCTTAAATCATTTGGCCATTTTGACAGATTTACTAATAACCCATACCTGTACTGTATTGCTACTATTATAGTTAATATGTATAACATATTATCTTATTGGAAAGATGCTGATGGCAATTCGGCTAATTGACTCCAACTGCATCACACGGTTAACACTAAATGTGAAATTGGCACAGTCAAGGGACTTACGAACTTTCAAGTTGATAGGAGGCATGTTTTTCCATGACCTCTGTTAACGTCCCGCATAGGTACTGCCTGTATATTTATAATCTCTCAGGTTCAAAGTTATACTGGTTAGTCACCTGAGCTTCAAAGCGGCTGAGACTCTGCACCAGGTAGGTGGCCCAGCCCACATGAAGGACTGGTGTGGGGCTGCCCTCCTCCCATTTACAGATTCCATCATAGAACCGCAGCAGGTGAGCAAAGCATTCAGAGTCCTGCAGGGCTGTCTCCTGCTTCTCCTGAGGGAGGGTACAGAATATAATGATAAAATTTTTTTACAGAAAAGCAATTATTTATTATTATACTTTTCAGACCTTATATCTTCTATACAAAAACAGAGAAACACCAAAACATTTACATATAAAAACTATATTGTTAGAGACTGACCACCGGTGAATTGTATTCATATATATTAAAAAAACAACTCATTTTATTTAATTGTATCTGGAAATCCATGGCTATGTCTACTAAATGATTATACCGTTTAGGGACCCAAATTGTCCACAAACAGTCCTTCAGAAATATGCAAACATTTGATTGACAAATACTAATAGAAAATGCCACATAATATGATATGATAAATTATATCATGATGTGATATATATAATTTCATTGTGCCTATTAGGTCACGCGAGAACAGTTTTATGTAAATCTACTTATTGTAGATTTATTGGTTTTGGTCCCCACTTACCTTGTCTGCTCCTTCTCCTCCTTCAGCTCCCTCTCCGGCACTCTCAGATGCAGCTGCTGTCTCCTTGAGCAGGTTGGGGATGACATCATTGGCGATGTCAAAGAACTCCTTATAGATCTCCTCATCTTCACGGAAATAGTTATAGCTGCGGGAGAGAGTACGGGTTGCTGATTAATGACTGTATAATGGCAGAAAGCAGCAGCACCATTACTTTTAGATGTGTGATGAGTAGAACCTAATGTGGATTTGCTTGAAATATTGATAAATAATAATTTTAATAAACAATGTATTCATTATGAATTAAGTTAATTTCTATGTGCTTATGGCTGATTGAGGTGTAATTATAATAAAGTGTTATCACTGAATGTAGAGCTTAAGGATCAAGACAGAAGCATGTGAATCTGGATAGGTTACGCAAGTCCACCATAAAAGGCAGATTTTGTAAAAGCTGGAGGGGGCAGGAAAAGGAAACTCCTAGCTGTGGAGGGAATGTGTCTTTTAGTCAGACAATTATATTTTTAGTCTTGTTCATGGACATTGTGTTTAAAAGGAAGGGAGCGCAAATACACTGGTTTAGGGGATTGCTCTGCTGGATACTTTCCCTAGCACCACACATGTATATACTAATAAAGGCTTGATTCCCAAACATAAGGTAAGAATTAAAAACTAAATTCATCATCAAATTCATATTACTCATTGGTTTAATTAAAACATCTGGTGAAAGTGAATCAGTTTGAAAATGAAATTAATGTAATACTGCCCCCTGGTGTCAGTAAGTTGTATATTGCAAATGTATATTATTGGTGGTTTTAATAAGGAAAATGTAATCATTTAGCAGCTCTATTATGTCACATACATGAAAACAAAGCAGTTTATAGCAGTTTATGTTTTCTTTGTCAATGCTCATGAATTGCAAGAGCGATAGCAGCCTTTTGATTTTCTACTGAATAATTAGCACAAATAATGACAGCATTAGTGGTAGAGTGCAGCCATTTCAAAATTTGTGGAAAGGTTTTTTACTTACTTACTTGAAATACCAAAGTTAATCTCAGTTTCTCAAAGTTGATTTAAAAATACAAAGTATATATTCCTTTTAACCAATGTGTAAACCCTTAATTTGAAGTTGTAAAAAGGGCAGTGACTCACTCCTGCATAACCTGGGCTGCTTCAGCCCAAGCCTTCAAAGCCTCGCGTACATTCCTGTGTCTGTAGTGGAACCCGGCCAAGTACATGTACGGGTAAATGTGCTCGTTGTTATAGTGCTTCTGGGAAGAACTCACAGCCTGGAAAACACACATACAAGTCCAGTCTTTTTTTTTTTTTTTTCATGTCTTATACTTAATGTAAGCCCTTTAGCAGGGCTGTGGTGTACCTTAAGGTGAATATTCAGTGGGTTCTCCTTTCCTGGGATGGGATCCTGGTCTTCAAGGTCTGCCAGTGTACCCATGGCCATTGGATATCTAGACACACAATTTCAGATGATAATACAACACATAAGCATTCACACAGATGTTAGCTTGTAGCTTTGTGGCTTACCTGTCTAAGTCACCTCTATCATACAGCAGCCAGAGAAGTTTCTGTGAAAACAAGAAGAGTCCATTAATTAGAAATGCATATGAATGAAAAGGGTCTCACTGACAAAGACCGTGAATGATTGTATTGACTGTAATGAATATTTAGCAACAGGCTTAACTGATTATTTACATTGCTTGTGAGAGAGGCACATGTTATTTTCACTACATTTACTACACCAGATGAAATGTTTACCTGTTGTAGTCGCAGCAGTTCGGAGCTGTCTGTGTGCAGATCCAGTGAAGGATTAATGGCACAAACCATAAAGGCCACCTCCATGTTTCGGTCACATTTCATATAGGAGCCCTTTAAGTATAACCAGCTCTGTGCCAAAAGTACAAGTTGATAAATGTATTGCATGACATGTACACCTCTCTTAGCATTTGAGATGGTACCTTCTCATTGACTCCTGCTGTTACAGTTTGCCCTCTTCGGTCTTCGTTTCCCTTTCCGTGCCATGTCACCTCTGCCGTCTCCTCACCGTTCTTTCCAAAAATCACCCATGCATGATCCTCAGACAAGGCCAAATGGACATCCTTCAGACCTAGGACCTGGCACGCTGCAACCACTGCAAATGCTACCCCAGAGCTGTCCAGTTTGGTACCTGGTTTAAGTTAAACAATAAAATATTACACATTTTGAAAGCAGCTCAGGTATATCCAAAAATAAGTATTCTTACCAGTGATAAGACTGAAGAGGGACTGAATGTGAGCCCTATCTTTAAAGTATGATCGACTTAGACTGTTCCAGATGACGTCTGACACTTTCTTCACCAGTTCTCTGCTGGAGCCAGCTGCAGTCCTCCGATACTGAGACAGGTCCACAGCTCCCCGGATCTGTGCAGTGAAGCGTTCATACAAGGCAGAGATCATTCCCAGTTCCACTGTTGGGAAGCACGAGCTGGGGCAATCTGGCTCTAGGGGCTCAAAGCGAACTCCAGGTACATTTATAGGAATAACTCTGTTCACAGCCAAGAAGTGCTCTACAAAACCCAAGACCAGAGAGAGAAGGGCCAGGTCCGGCTCAGGCTTCGAGAGCTCATACTCAAATAATTGGACCACTCCATCAATCCCACGAAGGGGGAAGTGCTTCTTTTGGGCTGAGTGCAAACCCATATTTGCTGTCAGTCACACAAGTCCCAAAGAGTGTGGCAATCCTCACCTGTGAAAGGCGAACCAAATGTATTAATACTTTATTTATTTCCACTCTTTATCTTTACTGATAAGAATTCTTTTAAATATAACTGTGACATTGAATAGACCATATATGAATGTAATCATTATAGTTATAGTATAGTAATATAGAAATGATACATAAAATAAGCTATAACCTGTGTAATTATAGGGGTATAAGCATAATAGTTAACAGCTTGATGAGGTCTAGTGGTATAAATAAGTATATTATTACATGGTAGTAGACATTTGCCACATTTTGTTCATACAAAGTTTGTTGATTTTTTTGTTTGTTTTATTGGCCTTTTTAAGTGTCAGACTGAATTTTGAACAAGTGAACATTGACCTAGACAGTGAGCAGCCAGGTTGCGTAATGGTTACATCAATGCTTTGAACATAGGGCTTCGGTTAGTTCTATGGCGCTGAGGTGGGCGGGGCACCTCTATAGCTGACTGCGTACATTCACTGTCTGCATTAACCAAGGCTTTATTCACACATACTAAACACTTAGGCTACATAATTACACATCCGATCTAATAATTTTTGCGTTACTTTGAAATGTTTATATACAAAATTTTTCTTTCTTATATTTTATAAATTAAATAAATTGCTCCATTATCTTCGCACAAAGAAAGGTCTTAAATGGTTTCATGAATGTTAAGTAGAGTTAACAAGCGAGAGGAAGCATAAGCGAGATTTTAGGGTAGTATGAAACGCGCTGAAAAAAAACAAATAGTACATTGAATGGAGGCTAGTATCAGCTGCCGCTAATAAGCTAACGGAGTGCTAGTTAGCTCAACACATCTCTTTAGGGTCGGCGCTTCAATCGAGCATCTTTGCAAAGATCATATTATGATATACAGATTTAAGGTAAACCCGTGAACTTTTATCGGCACTAGATTTGACTTGTAAATGGAAAATTACATACCCGTTTATTCACATCCTCAACCACATGTTTTTGTTTGTTTCCCCGTCTTTTGCCGCGCAGTTCAGTCTGCCAGAGACTCTTTTGACGTACGCCACGAGCCCCCAAGTTTCCGTAACACTGCAGATCTAACAAGCATCTGCCAGGACAAGGGCTATGTAATGCCACGCCTTCTGACCACATCCAGTAACTTGTAAATCGAGCATTTCACCGCCTACTTTCTGTGGTTGCACGCAGGGACTTGTAGTCCACAGTATATTCCCCTCACAACCATGACCGACAGAGGGCGCTGCTAAGTTGTGTACAGGTAGAAGATAGAACGGTAAATCTTACATAATAAAAGAAACACTATTATACTACATATTTCATGCTATATAAAATGGTCTCCTACATGTATGCGTAATACTTAAAGAATAAGAAGAAGGTAGATTATTCTTAGTTTTATTATCTAAAAGTACTTTCGTATTGATGAAATATAAAAATATTGTATGTATAATTGGTATGTTTCTTGTCTGTCTTCTGGAATATTCCTTACACTGCCTTTACTTGTTATCTGTTCTGTTGAAAATAAACCCTATGTTTGGGTATTAAATAACAAACCACACACATAATAGCGTAAATCAATAGGCTCAAGTTTACTGAACTAAGTTTATGACCAGTATCAGCAAAGTGAGCATAAATAAATCCAGCACACGTTATACTTGTACACAGTTCGCTCGTTTCTGACTCCAGAGGAGACAGTAAACGCCTCCCAGCCGACATGTTTTCCCCTCCTCCAAAGTGCGCCTTGTTCCCTCCATCTCCGCGCTCTCTCAGTGCTTGGACAGTACATGTAGGTGCGGAGCTAAGTCCCGCTCTTGGGGAAATTTTAGGAAAGTAGGTCGAGTTAATACGATCAACGGACATTTAACGCAAAAATAAGATCAAAACATTTCACCACGTTTGTGCAATTGGTTTGAAGCTACAATAAAATGGACCCGATGACTCAATCCGCCCAGATATCTTCGTCGCAGGGGTTTGCCGATGGACACAATTCCGGTACCAAAGACTCAAAGATATCCGGTAAGAAATAACTAACGTGAAATATTTACGAGCTTCACTGACCTCTTTAATTGCTTTCATTGACAGGTAAACTACCGCTGGTTTCCCTTTCATAATAATTTAATCGTGTATTTCTTTTACGCATGGCCTGTTCTCTACATCATGTTGGTTAAGCTCATTTTAGCCAATATAGGAAACACCTGTGGTGGTTGACATGAGGACCAGGGTGTCTTGTGTGTCTTGGTCTGACCGATGTGATCTGCACATAACACAGTAGAACTCCTCTAATTATAATTCTCTACAAAATCTATAAGAGCACCAGCGATTAAGCTTTGAACTCTTGCGCCTCGTTGCACCATGGAACAATATGTTGCCTGAAAACATGATTAAAATCCACACCCTTAATAAGTAAATTCATAATGGCCCGTGTTTACACAATTTAAGGGAAATCTAGGGTTGGCTGGTTGTGCGTTAGGCTATTTACTCTTAACGCATTATGATTTGCAGAATAAATGTAGTTGACAAACATTTGCAGCATAATGGATTATTATGTGAGCTAATTGAACAGGAAAATAATTATAAGAACGAAATGTTACGGCGCAGCACTGCAGATATATTGTTCCTGGGCTGGAGCCAATACAGGGAGGACCTCTTAAAGGCGCACTGCCTGTTTGTGTTGGAGTTTTCAACATGGTACCACCTCCTGCCTGAACAAAAAGCTTACACATTATCATGGTTATTGCTCGTTTATTTCCCCTAAGCGTTACCGATGGACACCTTTTCTCATTTTAGCAGTCAACATCCATACAGACAGGTGCGTTGCTAACAAAGGGAGGTGCCAGGCTGATGCTAGCAGGGCCTCTTATTGTGTTACGAGCAGGGAGTGGCATCTCCAGCATCAGACCATGTTGTTGTATGCCAGCTGAACTTGATTGATTGTTGCTGATCTACCAGACATTTGTAATGGAAAGGATTGTAGGCCCTAAAGAAAATGCGCATCATCCTGATGCTGCATTGAGCAGAGAATGTTAACCTGATGATTTTAGTTTGCACTATAAGACAAAAATGTACCCATATAGGTTTGACATTTGTAGTAGAATAGTGCTTTTTGTAAATTAGATAAATACCCAAGAGTACATTGTTAACAAAAAGCTATTTGTCATTAAAATACAGATTGGACAGTCACCAGGCCACTTTAGAACGATAGTTAACATTACACTTTGACTGTTTTTAGCTATTGGTAGTTGAACGTGTCAGAATTTTTAATAAACTAAGAACTCTCCCTTACTTTCTCACAAAAGATGTACAAAACAAGGGGCATGGTCATTTAAGCTAAACATATTGCCTTGCAGCCAGCTATCATTTGGCAAAAACTATGTTGTTTGAAACATCCCATGACAGATAACAGGCATCCGATCTGCTCCGCTCATGGGAGCACTGCTGAGTCACCAAAAAGCCCCATTCTTAAAATTTTTCTGGTAGTTTGGCATGTTAAAAATCAAAATACTGTAATAAAATAATTAAATTCTTGTGCTACTTTTTCTGAAAAATAAACCATCTCACGTTAGCAGACCTGTTGGATGTGTTCCCTTTATAGTATAAATAATGAACCATTATTTTGAAATAGATCTCTGGTATTATGTTCAGTGCAGCACAAAGCTGCTGCTGAGCCCCGCGACCTGACCCCCAGTGTAATCAGATCCACTTGTACGGACAGGGCAGCTGCAACACACAAGCATTATCACACTGCTTTTGATCAAGACCAGGGCTTAAACAGTTGTGAAGCGCACAAGGACAATTTTATTTCTGTCAGCTTTAACATGTTGTCTCTAGATGTGGACGAAAAAGTGAAAGAAAGGGTTCACTTCAAAATGGACATAATTACTATCTGCTCAGACTGGATAGTTTCTTTCACTGGCGAAAGACGGAGTGTAGTAGTGTATTGTGTACAGTGTATGTTGAGTTAAATGGTCATTTGGTACTAGAGTAAGTGACATTCTAGAATTCTAAGATACTCCAAATGTTACAGAGTTCTTTTTAATCCTATTTTGATAACACTGCAGCATTAGTTTGATTTGGTGAATATACTTTACATCATACCTTGCCTCTGTCTCATCTTGTCACTGGGCCTAATTTGTGATACACTCTTAAGTGACACGAGTCACAGAGGAAGTGGCACACTTCAAAATGTGGACCTCATTACTCAAACCACTGTTACAGATCACTACAGGAAGTTGGCCATCTTTAAAATCTCCCTGATTATTTACACATCGTCCATTTGTGCAAAAGGAAAAGCACAAGGTTGGGGCTACCACTGCTGTTCACGCCTGCACTTCGATGGAATGTTCTTAGCAGATTAACCTTTACATGACTGCAGGCATCAATCCTAACTCACATCACACAATCTGTCAGCTTCCTGTGTGCTGTCTTATCCTTTTTCTGCTGCACCATATCTCACAACCCATTTGGCAAGTCTTAATTGTTGCAATATTCGACAATCATTTCAATTAATTGTTTACCTTGCTAATGTATGATGTATTAGAACGTTTCCAGCAGTGGCAGTAGTTCCTTTTGTGTCTTTGGTCAACTTACTCACCCATCTCAGACGCTCTGCCAGTTATTCTCAGAGTACAGCTTTCATGGGTCACTCCACTGTCACAACCATGACCATTGATTGCACTCAGCCCTGAGGCCGTAGACAGAGCTGCCAGCGATGGGCTGAACACAAATCTACGGCAACAAAATATCCCAAAACCAAAAAGCTTGGTCTAAGTACTATATTTGCGCTTGTCTGGGCCAGTTAAAAAACAGCTGTCTTCATCAAAACGACTCCAGGCCACAACATGTTTTTGGCATTTTTCACGTTTATGGCCAGTGCAATTTGTACGGCTGTAAATAACAGTTTTTAGATTGGTTTAATTTGTTTTGTCAGTTGATTATTTCTATTGTGTCACCAAGGTTTTTAACATAATCTTTTTGACAGACAATATTTATATTTTAAGAATATTTTTCATTCAAAATCACAAAATATCTGTTCTCTTTTCACATTTATTATCGGTGCTGTTTTTGTGGTAAAATTAGTTTTCCTAGCAAATTATATCTGTTTTATACTCTACAAACCTGGTACTTCTTGTACTACTTATATGCCACGTTTTTTTCAATTCATAATTCATTCTGACACTTCACATTGCTAGTCCTCACGCAGTCTGGCATATGCTCAGACATTGTCAGACCTCTATTCTGGTCAAAGGTGTGGCATTTGTAGAGTCAGTTGTGTGAATGTGATTGAAGGAATGTGGTGGGACGAGGGTACGGCATCCCCAACCTGCCCAGCCTGTACCACTCCATGAGGGATCACTGAGCAGAGGCACCGCACCCCCTGAGTAACTCCCCTGTCACACCTCCTCTCTCAAACCTGAGTCAGTGCAGCCACGTACTGAGGTCATTGGGTCAAACGTTTGAGCTCTAAGCTGGTTTCCACACTCGAATATCTCACTCATTCTCAAGGAATTTGCTGACATTCTCTTTGGATTTTTAACTGCAGCCAAAAACAAATCTATAATAAAAATTGAAATAATTTTAGCAACACTAGCCTAGTTGTTATGAACTTAACTTACAGTTGTTTTTTTTTTAAATGAGAGCTTTTCTGTGTATTTGTTTGATTCATTTACACATTTGTCTGTTGTGTCTAGACTAGGTTAAGTTGTATAGTTATGCATGATGCTTTTCTGGTGCACAGTTCTAGTGGCTGAGTTTATAGAGGCTGGGATAAATCTTGTCTTAAGTGCTAGGTTAAGAGATGATCATTTTTGTGTCCTTTTTTATGTTTTCAGATTCCTTTCTTTCCTCTTCGCCTGTATCTCTCATTCAGTCTCCTCAAGGCAAGTGTCTGGTTCTTTCTGCTGCTCGCCTGCTCCTCTTCTCTCACTCTTGCTGGCTTGCTCTCTTCATCCTGTATTTCTAGTGCCCCTCACCTGCTTGCATTACAATATGCCCAACCAAATAGCCCAAGATCAACACCAGGAAAGTCAACCTCTTAAACCCTGTTCCTACAAAGCTCTCAGATGCTCCTCCATCTGTTCCCAACAGCCAGTAACAGCCCTAATTGTAGCTTTGGCTGTCAAATTTGTTATGATAATAATGGCTTTTACTCTACTCTGCCATATGCAAAAAAAATGTGTTCCTGCACTTAACCCATGCCTGCTTTTAATAATCTGAATCATAGTAAAAAATAAATTAAACATGTTTTATTTTATAAAACAAAACCCTTAAGAAGGAAGTCTTTTGTGCATTTGTTTCATGTGCAGCTGTTTTTATTCTGTTGAATCTATTAAAATCAAATAAATTCAGCATTGTTTCAGCATGGCAATCGAACAGTTACTGACCAAAATTTGTCAATTCTGACTATTCCATTTCTTAGTCCAAATGAATTCATTTATAGTCAGTCTGAGCTCTACATCCAGATCCATGTCAGCCTTTACTGCCTGTGAGCATTATGTAGGTCACCAGCGCCACACCAGGTTCAAGATAATCCCAAGATTGCCACTTTATTTTAAGAAAGCAGAGAAGTTCAGGTTCACAGCATGCACATTGGAGCTGAAATCTAAAAATGGATGAGAATAATGTCCCACTGGGGTGGGTCTGCCCTCCTCTTGTCTTCAGTATGGGAGTATTGGAGCCTCCACTTCCTTGGAGTATGAGGGGCACTGGAGAATATCTACTGTCAGTGTTTTGGATGGCCTTTGCTTTTGGCTGCTCGCTGCCTCCAACCTCCAACCTGCCTCAGCTTTAGCCTCTGCATGTTTCACGCTGCTGCATAGACGTTATCAGGTTTCCTTTGATCAGTTTTGCTTATCCATCTTGAGATTCATTTTGAATCATGTTAGGTGGTGGATAGAACAGGAGTCAGGATTTTGTTGTAATTCCACATGTAAAATGATGCCATTTTGTGGGGACTACAGTACTGGTCATATTTGATTGACTAAAGACAGACCCTGTGCAACGACAAAAAGGAGACGAGGCGTGATGTTAAAAAAGCACTCAAAACTACATAGGATCTCCATAATCTAATATGATCCAAAATACACACAGAAGATTAAATGCTTATGGACAATAATGTCCATGCAGTAAAGAAAAGTAATAAAACTATATGTTTTTTGTTTTGTTTTTTTTAACGCGACATTGACCACACCCAAAAAAAGTCCAGCTCATTCAGTCAGTGCCTTCTTTCTGCTAATACATTCTCATCATCCTGATAAAATAATAAGTAGTCGACCAATGAATTAACTTGGAGACAATGGCCCTTGAGTACATTTGTTGCTGTGATGGGTTTATGCATTTATTGTTTATTGTTAATCTTGGGTCTTTTGTTCTATGTTATTTTTAACAGAATAGTACAAATAGAACACTCTTTTGATTCACCATTGCATAACTCGGGTGACCACAGACTGAAAACAGATTACAGCAGATTACTGCTCATTTGGCACACAGTCTTATTACTAGAGGTGCACTACAAAGGCTAACTGTTAATTTTGACATAGCCCACAGCGGTGATTAGGCCATATGTTTTGATGATGGTGCTGTTCCTTTAACACTCGCAGCCATAGTTCAAGTTGTTCAGGAATTTTACTACAATGTTTGGAAGTCCATTCATGTGGCTCAACTGTAACAAAGCCTTATTGTAGCGATGGTGATTCCTCCATCCAGGGCATTATAAAGCAGTCACTTAAATTTTATACATTTATAGAACATCACCATAGATGCACACATGAATTTTTCCCAGTGAAAGAATGTAAAGGAACTAGTTGACTTTTACAGTCTATTAATATAGCAATTTGTTGTTAGCATGAAGGCTTGGCATGACTACTACAGGAGTGAGACCATGTGATGTTGGAAACGGTTGCTATATGAACATCCTCAGACTACCATTTGCCAGTGGCCACTTACTGTGGAGTCAGGAGGTTTATTTATTGATTGATTTTTAGAATGAACATCAAAGATATAAACATTTTATTATTTTATTATTATTAAATGTATTATTTTTTGTCTATTTAGCTTAACTTGAAAGTAGGCAGGTTGAGAATAATACTGCTGCCTAAAATATCACTTGTTTTTGAATGTGTGTAGCAAATTCTTTTAGGTACAGGACATTTTCAAAGTCACACCGACTATTGGCCACCACCGGAACATTTATCAAGCCAAATGTTTATTTGCTGCTTCCAATTGGCCTTCATTTTGACTTGCCACGCCAAATATTGATTTTAAGAATTAAGGTTGCCATGCAGCAATAAGTATCTCATTCATAGTTTTTGCCATGCTGCAATGCATGAAAGCTTGATCTACAAAGATGACAATAAGATGCATGGGTATAGAGTGTTATATTTGTGACCTCCTCCTCTTTCCTATCCCACTTGATGATGCAGACAAAAGGGTTCTTGGGTCTGGCAACAACAGTGAACTACACTTCCCACAATCAACTTCCTCCTCACCTGGAAATTTTAGCAGTCAGTCAGAGGACCAACCAGACTCTCCAATAAAGACTTCACCTGTTTCAGAGCGCATCAAAGCACTGGAAGCACTTGCTGCAAAGAAAAAGGAGCCTGATTTTCGAAGTGATGGTTATTCACATTATAGAGATCGTCATACTGACAAACGTTCTTCCATTGAGATTCAAAAAGCTGCTTTTGAGAAAAATGAGAAAACAACTCCTCAGAAAAAAGGCAGCTCCTCGGATAAAGAATCCCCAGACTCTCCATTTGAGGTTCTAGGAGAATGTAAGCAGCTGAAGGAACTTGAAGAAACTGAAGAGTGGATGAAGGCTCATTTACCTCCAATGCCAGACTTTAATTCAGATGATATTACAAAAGGCCCTGCTGTTTCAGAAAGTATTTACTCCACACAAGAAAAAGAAAATGTCACACCTGAGGCGTCCGCCTCCTTTGCTTGTGTCCCAGATGCTTTCATGGACTTTCCTGTTAAAGGTGAAAATCTTGAAGGTGCCCCTGTTCCTCAGAACCCATATGCAGAGGAAGAGTGTGATTTTGACCTTAGCTTCTTGCCTACAGCCTACATGTGGAACCAACAAGAAAAGAACAATGATGCCCTTGTGGGTTTTGGGTCTAAATCAGCTTCAGTGTCCTCGCCTGAGCACAGCGAGAAAACCCGATTGACCTGTAATCCAGATCCACCAGAAACAGTTGAAGTGGACAGCTCGGGGGAGTCTGATGATACTGTGATAGAAGATGGCATTCCTGTTCATGCTCAAGCTTCTTCTGAATTTGAAAGAGATGCTTGTTCTAATCTACACAAAGACGACAAGGAGACTTCACCTGCAAAGTCTGAGAGGAAGCTTATGCAAGTTCCAACTATCAATGTTATTGAGACTGATGAGCCCAATTATAGTGAAGAAGAAATGGAGTTTGAATCAGAGGAAGTCGAAGAGCAAAATGTTAAGGATCAAGATATAAATGCACCTGGTCCTAATACCATCCCTGAGAGCCAGTTTACAGAGGGGTACTCTCCACCCTCCTCACCGGTGGAGTCTGACACAGAGATCTCTCCTAAACACAAGAAACAAGAACCATCTCATGAGGCAGCTGTTCAAGCACCACAAGAGCCCCAATCACCAGATGACTTCAGGATACAATCCAAGGAATTTAGCAGTTTGCCAAGTAATGATCCTGTTGAAGACTTTTCTGATCATGATGATGAGTGGGGTGACCAAAAGATGGATGTAGCAAATCCCGTCAATACAACAGCTGGTCCAGCATCTTTTACCAAGCCCAAAATGGATGAAACAAGTAAAGATATTACAGACGCTCCACTTGAAACACACAATCTCCAGACCAGCTTTCTACATGATGACATTTTTGAGAGGGAATCCTTTGATTATGATTATGATGCACCACCCTCTCCTACAGATGATGGCAATGACAGCGAGCCAGATGTGGCCACAGATACACCTTATACCAACCCTTTCCATGTCAATACTGAGAAAAACGGCACTCAAAGTAATGCTAGGGATTCGTTTACCCTACAGAATGACAACACCAACCAGGATACCTTCTCGAAACGATATCCACAAGATCCGTATTCTATATTCTATACTGCCCCAAAGAGTACCAGTGAACCAGCTGTTGATAATGGAACCCAAAACATGAATCTAGATGACAACTGCAATAAAATTAAAGACCAGAATAGTGAAACACAACAGTCTAAAGATCTAACATCAGTGGTAAAGGAGGACCCTTGTATTGATGCAAGTACTGAGCCAGCAGACAGTTTTGTGCAGTTTATGCGAGAGTGTTTAAAGTCCCAAGGTGATGACCATTCCACCTCAGACAAGATGGATGACCACATTTCTCAGTCTGTAGCTATGGACCTTGAACAAGAAAAGCTCACAATTAGTGCTCTCAAAGAGCTTGGAGGCAGTCAAGAGGGAGAGGTGGAGCCACCACTTCAGTCTGCTAAATCCATTACAGTAGAGCCCAGTCTTGTATCAACTCAGCACAACACACAGTCTCCTTGTTTCTCAAATACCCAGCCCCTAAGTTCCCCGTCCAACCCTCCCCATGACGGCACATACGCCCCAGAGGTAGAAGCCATCGATGAATGGGTGGCAGAAGCCTATCATCTTGCTGAGCATGTCTTGACCGCTATACTAACCCACTTATCAGGTAACCTCTTCTTTTCAAACTCTAGTCCTGCTAACCATAGAAACCCCTGCCCTGACCTGTAATTCAGCTGCATGCTCCTTAACATTCTAAAAACCCTAATGTTTCTTACTGTTTCTGAAATACTGCCTGACATTTCTTTTAATATAACCTTCTGTAGGACTAGGCATGGGGAGAAATGCGTTCATATCATTTCAACAGCTGCATTTAGTATTAAAGCAACTTGATGAGAAAATGTTTGGGTCTAATCATATCATTGTCCCAGTCATCCAACATCCAAACTGTTGTCTTCTGTTTTACTTATGGGACAGTTGTTGGTGGTATAATTATGGAGCTCAAGTGTTGGCTTACCAGGCTCAGTGCATAGTCAGTGGTGTCCGGTTTCTATCTTCATTCAGCAAACAAACCCTGTCAAGTTCAATAATAACTGTAAAGTGGCCCACACGTTTGGTTCTATATTAGGGCATTGATACATAAAAAATGTGTTAATTTCATTCAGAGTTAGCGTACATTATGATAGTTTTGGTGTGGCATTCATTATTATTAGCTAGTTAGTGATAAAAGCAAAATGGGGGCTGTGTTACAGCTCTCAGGACAGAGAGAGTCCCCGCTGTCCCTTCTGTACAACCTGATCTCTATTCCACACACAGGGCCCCATATAGGCAGCAGACAGTCCTTCTAACACACAGCTGTAGTCATGTGTAGGATAAGGCATGCAGCACATATTGAACCACTGTTAAGGGCCTGCAGAAAATAACCTCAGTCATGTACAATTTAGTCAGTATGTGCAGATTGTGTAGATTAGTGTAAATTATAATAGACCAATTTATTGTTGCATTCCTGTCCTGGAGTGAGGAGCGGTTACTGTTTTGGTCCTCTTCTGCACTGCTGTCATAGCTCTGGGTTATTAAGTGGGTGCTGTTGGTTAGGTGAGCCTATATTTCAGTGGGTGTGCCAGTTGCCATGCTGAGTATAGGAGATACTGTTTCTGGTGGAGGGTCCACATGTCTCCATTAAGATGTTATTGCTTTGCCTGGAATGCTCCACACTATAGCATTTACACTAATCTATCCTGGAGTCATTCAATTTCAGTTGTTTCTATTTCTAGGAAAGTTCCTTGAAAAACATGCTGTCAAATCTGACCTATAATTTTGCTGGTGTTGTCACCTGCTTGGATGGATAATTTAAATCTTGATTCTCCCTTTTAATAATCTTTAAGGATAGGGAAACTATTCTTGAATCCATGCAGTTATATGTATTTATGTTATCAGATGTTTAAGTATAAGATAAATGTATGTATAATGTATAATGTGTCAGATGTGAAGAAATTGGGTGAAAGATCATGCAGATCCTACAGAGTCAGTTAAGTGTGTGTTTGTGTGAGTTACTAATGTTTTGAGTCACTTCTGAAGTAAATGAAAATTATTTTCAATTACTTTTGACATTGTATTTTTTGGAAGGATTTGGGCTTCAGATTTAGACATTATGCCGAGCTTATTTTGAAAGCTCAGGAGCCTACTATTTAAGACATAGTAAATTAAAATTGTCAGGCAGTGCTATGGCAAGAGCAGTATCTGTGACATCCAAAATAAGTTTATAGCAGTTATGTGCACAAGGGTAAAGTGGCGTGTGACTGTGGACCTATAGAGCCTGTGCTATAGCTGAGTGTGCTGGAGCAGCTAAGGGCCCGAGGCACCACCCCACCAACACTGATACAAGGCTTTTCAAAACCCCCTCCTGTCCCACCAGAGAAGGAGTGCTGCTCCAACCAGCCCAATGCAGCATTACATAACCAGCCTGCCTTCTATACAGCCCATCACTTCTGCATGCACGACTTCTCCTGAACATGCACTACTGCCAGGCTACTCATTGTGGCAGAATTCTATGACTGTTCCAGCTCCAGCTTAGGCTGATATTTTGTTTGTTGTTCACCACCTGACTATAAGAATTGCATCAGTAGAGGGCGCTTTATTATCATACCTTACCTTGTAATGAAATGGCGTTATAATGTTTGCTTAAATTACTAGATATCATTATTTTGTACTATGGAGCTGTGTCTTTTACTGCCTATAACCATTACAATTCAGATGTATTCAGTTTTAAAGTTTTAGGTTTCTACACATGCTTAAACCTAATATCTTGTCTGTTTGGTCTGTGTAGTGAAGGATCTGATTCACTGGCGGGACCCCAAGAAGTCGGGTGTGGTGTTTGGAGTGTCCATGCTGATGCTCCTGTCGCTGGCAGCCTTCAGTGTCATCAGTGTGATCTCCTACCTCCTCCTGGCTCTGCTCTGCGTCACAATCACCTTCCGCATCTACAAGTCTGTGGTCCAGGCCGTGCAGAAGTCCAACGATGGGCACCCTTTCAAGTATGCATTTACACACTTTTTAAAAACAAAACACAAGACTCCAAATGCCCCAAATGCCCCATATGGAGTTATGGGAAGTAACTATAACTAAGTCCAACAAGTAGGAGGTCACGAGTGTCATCAGCTGGAGTGGCCATAACCTCCACTTTGTTATTTATTGACTGGATATTATGGTGCAGCTATATCCTTAGGCAAAGATTCAAAATGGCAAAACAACAAAACTACTGTACTGAGGGCTTAACTTAACACTCAGGGCATTTCATCCACAGTTGCACTCAAGTGCCTCTGTACGTCTGTCAAAAATAAAATTGTATTACTGCTAAAATGTGCCTATATTACTTCCATTGTGTTGCCATGTTTGTTTTGGTTGGTTTTGTGCTTTGTCTTTGCTTCGGTTCAAACAGTAAAGCTGCTCTGTGATTGAAATGGTCATCCTGTGACTTGAGCCCAAAACACAGAGAGCTACAAGATGGATTCTCATGAGTTTGAACAAAACAAACGAGTTAGTCAACAAATCTTGCAGGAATGAATTTTGTCCTTGGCCAAGACACTTTTAACTTCCTTACATGGAGTAAAATGTGACTAATGCAAATGCATACATTTTATTAAAGTGTGCATCTTAAAAAGCACCATGCAATGAAAACTATAGTCTTTGTGTAATTTTATATTGATTATGTTTGCAAACTTACTATATGTTACTATAGTTTTTACTTTCGTTTGGAAGTGGTGCTAGCTAATCTCCTGCTCCTCCTGCAGATCACTTATAGAAAAGGATGTCAGCATCCCCCCTGAGACTTTCCGCAAGCACGTGGACGCCAGTCTGAGCTACATCAACCGAGCACTGAAGCAGTTGAGCCGCCTCTTCCTCGTTGAGGACCTGGTCGACTCCCTTAAGGTGAGCTCTGGAGATGGGTCATTTTGCCACAGAGCATCGTGCCTGTTCATTTTTTTATTTAGCTCAGAATTATTCCTCATATATATGTAAGACACTGTATGTTGTCACGTAAGAATTTGATTTGGATGACTTGACTGCTACAGATTGTGCCCCGCCCTGAACAGGTGCAACAAAACGGGTGAATCTAGCAGCTTCTCATGGGCGGGTCATGGGTGTGTGTGTGTGACTTTCGTTTACTCACTCGAGTAAATCAAATAGTTTCCAGATATTAAAGGAAGTGCTGTTTTAAAGTTTAATATGTTTTGGTCAAGTCACATAAAAATCAGAAACCTTTTAAAAAGCAGTTTAGCACTTTTTAAATTCAACATTTCCTGTGCCTTGTGTCTCTTCTGTGCAGTTGGCTGTGGTCATGTGGTTGCTAACCTACGTAGGTGCAGTCTTCAATGGAATCACCATTCTCATCCTGGGTATGTCTTCAACATTGCATGCTGGGATATGACAAGGGTTCTGATTTCCTCAGTAGAATAGGCTCTGTGCACAACAACAATCTCACTGTTTGTGTCAGTACTTCCTGTCTCCTGTCTTCGACTACTTTTATTTCTAAAATCAATAAATATTTAAAGATAAGGCAGTGGGCAGGGAATGGCGCTTGGATGTCATGGACAACATGCTAAAAACTACACAAATAAAATGAATACTTCACTGGAGGACACTTCTCTGTTTAGAAAGGGGGTTTGTGGCTCAATGCCAACACCAATGCTAATTTTGAGGCATAATAAATACTAAAACAATTCCACAAAGTGAAGTATTCTACTTATATAAAGAATAATTGGGCATTCTTTATTTTAATTCATTTGAATTTTAGTAGGTTGTTTATTTTATGTTTTCTGATTTTAATAAGTGACTGTTGGCTTTTAGACACAGTGAGCTACCTAGTATGCTGATGTGCACAGAACCTATTAGCGATACTTGTAGTTTTCCTGGGGAATGAGGCCACAGTGAACATGAGTGATGTACAGGGGGCCGACAGCAGTATTCTGTTCCTATTGGGGGCTCGGTGGTCTGATGCTCGGGATGGTCTTTAATTAGGTCGGCGAACTTCTATCTGACTGAGCCTATTGTTATCCTTAATGGTCCTCCACACTACAAAACTGAGTTTAATTCTCAATAAAGCGGTGTGTAAGGTGTGAGCAGCTGTAGTATTCCTTCACTCATTAGTAATTATTTTACAGTTCTGTGAATCTTTTAATTTATTATGAGGGTGGGTGCCAAGCTATGACGAGTATATTTGTTAATTTGTATGTATAATGCCCCTAACCAAATATATCGACATGTTGCTCTCCCCATCCACAGCTGATATCCTCCTCTTTGCGGTGCCTCCCATCTATGAGAAGAACAAGGTGAGTGTGGAGTTGTAACACTGTTGACATCATGTGGTTGGTCCAAAAGCAGTGAGCTCACTGATGAGTACAGCCTTCATTAGACACTGAGGCCTTTGAGGCACAGCTGCTCAACATGAAGTCATCACAATATGCAGGCAGCACGATGTAAGGAGGGTGGGGGATGTTGACAAAAATTACAAAAAAAAATCCCTGTTACAGAAATAATTTTGGAGTCATATTTTCATCATGTTACTATTTAGTTTTCGCCAAAAAATGGTCAGTAATATAGATTTTTGTGTTGATGCATATATTTACTTGAATGTTTTTCTTTTCTCCAGACCCAGATTGACCAGTACATCGATCTGGCACGCACTCAAATCAACTCGACCATGGCCAAGTTAGTATTATTTACCTGCACTGGCAACTTTTATTTTAGTGGAAAAATATTAAAATTACCAAGTTTTTCTTGTACTCACAGGTTGCAAGAGAAACTTCCTGGAGCTATGAAACGCACCAAAAGCGAATGATTACCCATGACCAACCAGAAACCATTGCAGCACCATCATTGTCATTTACCATCACCATGCATACCTACCCCGGCCCTAGCCCCTCTACCACACCCTGTCCCAGTCTAATTCTGCTCCTCTGTGCCACCGACCACGACCTGTCCCACTCAACCTCGCTAGCTAGAAAAATCTAAGCTACTCCAACATGACTGCGCAGCTTAACCCGAGCGTTAGGTAAAGAACTGTGCCTGGGCGGTCAGAAGTAACCCCCTCCCTACTGTGCTCCAGCATACCACAGGGGAGCGGGCAGGTGGAGTGAACTAGACTGAATCCATGAGCTGGTTTGGTTGTGTACAGTGAGCAGGGGTGGAGGAAGACGGCTTGTCACTCAAAGCAAATGTCTGTATTTAAAAATTACACATTTCCTTTTAAGGTAGATGCATTGGGTAAGCTAGACCAGAATAAATTAATGAAAAAAATGAAAATAAAAATGTAACTGATGCTATTGTAACTAGTCTTTTCCTGCTCTTGCTCTGCAGTTATTGGTTAATGTCAGAAGCCAGATTTGGGCTCGCTGTTACGGATTGGCCTGTTGTTTGAGTTGTTTTCTTTTATTTTTTTACAGGCGCTTGTGTATAAGTTTCTGCAATGCACTGATGTTTTTCTAAAACCTTTGAGCAGGTTGAAATAAAAGGACTGGAACACTGAGCCAGCTGTGATAATTTGGTCTAGTTCACCCTCTTTTTGTATATATGCCATTGAAAAGGCTCTGCTGTATTTAACACATTAGCCTTGCTTTTTATAGCCCAGTGTTGAGGTCTAACATTCACCTGTAAATGTCTTGATTCTTCACACTACTTTACTGATAAACAATGGCTGCTTTCACTCTTATACTAGCGTGGCATAGTGTCAGTTAGCTTACATTTTGAACAAGAGCTTGTATTTTTTCCAAAATGGTCTGTATGTTTGAGATAAGGCACACTCCCTAATGTGAGGTCACAGCCTCCAATGTCTACAAACTGCTGACTGTCCATGTTGGCTTTAACAACTGGCTATTTTTATACAGCTGTATTCATAATTTTTTTTAGTTAATTTATTCTAGTAATTTTGCATTGCCACTTTAGTATCCAAACACATGCTTTTATTTGGCTGTACCAACGTTAGGGAGGAAACCTTTTGATTTAAGTGTAGCTGGAAACGTAGCAGATTTTTGGGGTGCATATTCATCTAGAGAACCCTTTTACTTTTCACTACCATTAAACGCATGTTATAATTGAGGATGGATGCCCTCTAGAGGCTTTGTATCATATTCTCAATTTTTGTTCTATATAATTATTGTACGTGTTTCAGTGGTGTTTTGAGTAAATTCACATAGCACTACTACATCTCCACATATGTTTTAAGAGATGAATACGGAGAGTTAGATGACTTCCATTTCATTGTCTTTGCATAATTGTCCCTTAGTCGCAGCCCTACATTCCTTTACTATGCATGCTTTTTTGCCATCTAGTACATCACAATGACGAAAGCAAAGCAGTAAATTTCAGTAATGGTCGGGATGGCCTCCATTTTATACATCTAAATACTATGAAGCTGCTATACATTATATACAGATACAACCAATATGAACTTAGGCACTACCATCTTGCAATTGTGATTATGCATTATAGCCTATTTAAGATGCTAATATTCTTTAGTACTTTCTGTTAGAAAAAAATCACAAAGAGTTGTCAAAATATTGGATATTGAAGGTAATTTCTGCAAGCTTTTTTTTTTTTTTTTTTTAAATGTTGATTATTTGTCAAGTTTGTATTTGGCTCTTAAGGTTGCAGATTGCCCAGTCAGAAACCAGTAGCAGCACACGCACTACATAGAACAGTAAGTACCCTTAGGTTTGCTCAAATGTGCCACATTAACAAAGCCATGACTGCAAGTAAAATATATTCAGAAAGATGCTATTTTTTGTTAACCATGACCTCAAATTTTCATGTCCTTATCTGGAGGCTGAAGCTAAGGTCTGACCTCACTGCTACTGCTGCTGTGTTGTAACTAGCATGCGTAACAGCATATTTGAAGGCTTTCTGCAGACTACTGGGACTCAGTAATGTAAAACCTTCATAAAGCCACTCATCTGAAGCATGTCTCTTCCCTCTTGGCCTTTCCCCTTTGTCCTCATTGTGTGCAGGGAGTGTGTGTGACTTTTCTGTCTTTGCAAGTTTTACTTTGACTTACTGGTTATCTAGATGGAGTTCACTAATATCAGCTGTTTTGTATTAGCTATGACTTTTGTTTAAAAATTTTAAGCTTTGGGAAAATCGTTGCAAGAAAAAAAAAAGAAAATTGGAAAAAAGTTTGTGGTCTCTGTACTGATGTGAAATTAATAAAATGTGTCAAAGGACCATATTTTGTTGGATTATTTGTGCGTGAAATGTTAACTTGTTATGCTGCACTCTAGGTGGGGAAAACACCACCATAATATTGTCCATATAAATATGTCCAGTAAGAAGATTTGCCATGCTCTTGTTTGGCTGTGAAAGAGATTATAAGGAACTAAATTTAGACTACACTATTTTTCAAAGCCATTAAAAGTTGGTCACATGCAGACTACATAATGGAATCTGTTACTATACTAAATATTGAATATGTTTGCTTGTACTGCAGATTAACATCTCTTGTGCATGGTTTAATTGTAAATGACTGCACAAAACTGGGCTTTGCATCATAACCAACCAAGACAACGTTACTATAATGGCTTCATGTAGCATTACATTTTAAATTGCCCATGCTTTAAAACTGAGGTGGAGGGCAGGCTGAAATTCAATGGTGAAAAAAATACAAATGTTTAGTCCTGGTTCATGGTTATCGCTGTAATCACTGGACCTATCCACAAAAACCGGCACAAATTCAATGGCTTCACTATTATTTAGTTTACTTTGAAAAAGTTGAATATTTCAAATACTCACAATTGCTGTCAGTTGAAAAGACTTTTAATGTAGACTCATACTGGTTATTATGTACTCTTGGTCCTGTTATAGTTCAGGTTTAGTCCCAGTTTAGATCCAGTTTTGATGTGGTGTGTGCAAGGTTGAACACATCCTTAGTGACATGATCGACCCCATCCCTAACAAAGAATGTATGTGGGTTTATTATTATTTCATGAATTGCCCATAGAATTAGGCTTACATAGAAATTATTTGAAATTATGACATCCAATTTAAGAATGTCATGAGTACATGCTTCAATTTAGTATGGTAAATATAGCCAAATAATGCATAAAACAATTAGTTAAATTGGTCTTCACATTCTCAAACAATGGTTTCTGATTGGAAGACCATCTTCAGTGAATTTGACACAGCTATGAGTGGGGGGAGGAAGTAAGAGCTTACCAAAAATGGCTGTGAATTTGAGGACAGTTGAGTCCATCAGAAATAGAACATGCATTAATCTCCCGGCTGACCTCCAACTGAAGAGTGATTAGACTCCACATCACCGCTCAAGTGAAGAAGATGCCTCTTTGTTTTTTAGTGGAACATTTCTCATTTTCATCATGACTTGTGCCGCCCCATCTTACTGGAAAAACAGATAAGTATATAGATATACAGAAAATATATATAATAACATTACAGAATTATTTTCACATTATATTTCACATACATTTTCTAATCATATGTTTTGTTGTGAACTTTATTACAGAATTTACAAATCTGTTGGACTCATGTTCTGTTGGTAGATTTTGCCAAAATCATTCTGACCAAAACTACAAAAGTTGGCATGCCCAAACTGTGGCCCGGGGGCCAAATGTGGACCTCAGACCAATTTTTCTTGGCCCTCAAGCCTCCAGGTGAATTGGCCCATATTACCTTAACCTCCTAAGACCCGAGCTCTTGCATGACATGCTTTATTAATTTCTCTTTGTTATTTGGGCTGCTTGGGACCTGATGAGTATAAAAACAAAGAATTATCTTTTTACATTATGTAGTTTCTGAGAAACGTGATGTAAAACAACTATCCTGATATGTGGACATTTTAATGATTTTGATAAAACATTTGAGTAATGATTTGCAAAAACTATTTATTAAAACCCTGAACACAGCAACATTTGTCCTGAATGTAAAAACAAAATGAGAAATAACAATTGTGCCTCTTGGAACGATGTGTCTCATGTGAAGTGCTGCTGACAGGAGCAGGGAGACATTTGCCTTCACAGAAAAAATACATTTAAAAAATATTCTAAACATTCTAAACTCTTAAAAATGTTCTAAATTGAATATTGCTGTTCTTGTATACTATTCTTCTTCTAAAAATTTGCATTGTGGTCTAGACAACCAAATATGTGCTGTCCAATATGTGGACGCCAGGTCCGAGGAAGCTATACAGTACTTTTTACTGTACATTTCTGAAAATCTACTTTAACAAGCCCATATCAAATATATAATGTGCCCCATTGAGAATGTAAGCATGAATAATGGTCTAGTGGTTCAGTTTAACTTGTGATAACGTAGATTTGAAGTATTCACTGTATTGGCAAGTCTATGGCCCTTAATTGGCCCTCAACTTTGTCTTTGTTTTTATATGTGGCCCTTAATGAGAAAAGTTTAGACACACCTGAGTTAAACTCTGCAATAACTATTGAAATAAATGGATAATACAGGAGATCAGTGGCATTATTTGTTAGTAAAACTAGAATTGCCAAGAAATGCATAGGTTTATCTTATGGGATATTGGAGGTGAAACTATTGTGTTGAAAATGTATTTATCCTATGCAAATAAAAACTGATATAAGGTGAAATTAACTGATTTTTAAAGCAATTATGTAAGATATCTAATAGCTACCCTGTGTGAATTGACTAAAACAAAAACATCTATTTGAAAGAAGAAATATTCTCTATAAAACACTAATATAAGATCAACATGCATTTCAAAACATGTTTGTTGTGATCTAAATTACAGGGTTAGCAGGTACCTTTTTAATACATGATATTAAAAATGCAGAAATTAGGACACTAGGCCTATATTTGCCCCCAAATAGCGGTTTGCTTATTGCAACCATTTACTAGCAATTTCAATTCAATTATTTAGCTATACCATGAGTTTGATACCCCAAAAATTTAGACTTGAAACCTGAAAATTTAGACTTGACCTGAAGAACTTTTTCAGTGTTAGGATATACTCTATACTTTCATGGTCTAGCCGACAGGTGGCACCAGGTGGACTGTCCTGCTGCTATAGCCCTCCTCCTTCAAGTATCTGAGATGGGCAAGAAAAATTTAAGGAAAAAAAATATCTAGTCTCCTCTAGCCTTAGACATATAACATTTATTTCAACTCAAGGCTTTATTAATTTCACTGGAATATCTTGAAAAATGTATTGGTCTGTCAGTTCCTTTTTTACATCTGACATGTTAGTGTATATGAACCATCTCACACTCTGAGGACTTCAGGGACCGACCTAGTCAGGACTAAACATGGGGAATCAGCATTTCAGTTTTATGCAGCTAAAACCTGGAACAATCTTCCTAAAGATGTGAGACAGGCCTCTAATTTGACAATGTTTAAATCCAGTCTCAAAACAGTTCTGTTTAGCTGTCCATATGACTGAAAGGCTTTTATTCTGCGCTCTTCTGTTTTAATGTTAATTTTATGATTATTTGTGACTATTTATGTTTTGATTTGTGTGATTTTAATGTCTTTCTTATTCTATAAAGCACTTTGAATTAGTTTGTGTACGAATTGTGCTGTACAAATAAACTTGCCTTGCCTTATATTCCATAAAGAAAGTCACACCATGAAAGAATACATTTTTTTTTATACAATTCTTTATTTAAACTATGGAACTAATAAATTAGAATTCATGCAGCAATGTGTTCATGTGAGGAATAAAACAGAGGGAATTACAATGTTTTTTTTATTTATTTTTTTTTTTTTACAATACATCAATCATAGTATTGTAGATTAAGGTGCTGTGTTTTTATTGTTGCAGTTTTGGTTGTTTCCAAATCTATGTTTCAATCTGAATATTATTCAGTTATATAATAAAGTCATGGCTGTAAATTTGTAGTCTGACTTTAATTCATTGTGTGTTCATCCCTGAGTTAGGCTTTTGTTAGTTAGCTTCTCATAATGTTGTCTTTGCATAAACTTTGTACAATGCATGAAAAAATGAAAAGTACCCATATTGACAAAAAGGGTTTACGAAATTTTTGAATGTTTTAAGTAGAAAAACAGAATTTGTGCAGAAAAGTGCTTGTAAAAAGTAATATATGTACAGTTAGTCTGTGCAGGCTGTTGGGACCAGTAAATTGAAGAGAAAACAACCAAAAATATGTAAACAAATATTAAATAGGTGTAGCTGGCCCTTTTAGGCCATTCATTGTCTTCAGCAATAACATCATTCAGTTGTAGGTCACAAGGAAAGCTGGGGTTTACTAGGTTTAGGGGGACAAAGTGCTGCGTTGTCTTTAGCAAATTCTAGAAAAAAAAAAAAGAAGTTTTTTTCAAATGTTCCTGAGAGCACAGGATCTGGAACAATTCAGATACCAGCCCTGTATGTTTAATAACATAGCTAAAAACAAAACATTTTACATCTTTGAATAAATAGAAAATCAAATGAAATGTATCCATTATATGGGCATGTCTTAGTGACCAAATCAAGAGAGCAAAGCATAATTACAAAGACGTTTGGTCTAACATCTAGATCTGAGAGCACTTTGGCTTGTTCAGTGGCAGGTTAACATTAGCCACAGGAGGCTGTAACTAACAACAATTGGTTAATGAGAATTATCAGTGCCAGCTTTGCACATTCGTTCAGCTCAGAGATCAGAATCCCCTAAACTCAATGAACTTAGTGCTTCGCTACTGAACTATGTAAGGACATAGACATCCACAGGTGATTACTGTTCCTGTCAAAATGCTCTCATATCAAGGTGTTGGAAGTATACACAAAGGTAAATGGGTTGCCCTTGCTCTTCTGCTTATAAACCCCGGGTGAATAATATGGAGATCTTCCTTGCAGTGATATTATCTTTCACAGTGGGTTGCAGGCATAGATTATGGTTGCAGGTGGTGATTGTATTACCCTTGTTCCCATTTAAAAATGGAACATTGAGAACAACTATATTTTATTTTACAATCTCACATAGCCATTTCTTATTCTTTCATTTACAAAAAAAGCAATGTCACTATGTTTGTGGTTCACCTTAGAGCCTGTTTCATATCTGAGCAACCCAGATTTTAATTTGGGTCAGTTCATTCTCCTGTCTTTTTACCCTGTTTCCGATCTGTCTATACTGTGTCAAATGAAGACTCAAAAGTCCCCTAAACATTGGTCTACTTAGAAGTAATGGATTACTTAAAAGCTGGCTTCTCTATTTGCACTAGCACCACCATAACAACCCAACTGACAAAATAGAATCACTACAAGGGAAATAAGTGCATTTCTGTGCTCCTGATGTGAGGGTTTTGGAGCCCTTTAAGTGCCAAAGTTTTGTGGGTCACTGTACACGTGGTCCAGGGAGATATAGTCCTCAGTGTTCCTGAAGTGCAGGGCGCTCTGGCTGTAGGTGTCCAGGGCCTGCTGCTGCTCCTCGGGGCTGTAGAGCAGAGAGTGAGGATGCACCTGCTGGATGTGTCTTTTAATGGTGCTGACCTTGAGTGTGGCCAGAGTGGCTCCACACACCATGCAGATGAGGCCGTGCCTACGACAGTCGTAGTCCATGAGATAATCATCCCTCCAGCGGCTTTGGTAGTTGCGCCGCTGGTCCTTCCCTGGGTAGTGTGTCTGCCGGGGATGCACCCCTTTGCCCGAACCCCCGCGTACGTCGTCCACCTCCTTTTTCAAGCGCTTACCAACTGTGGGAGTATCAGGGGAGCTGTCCTCTTTCGTCCCATCTGGATCCAGGACATCAGCGGTGCCCTGAATAATTTCCGCTAAAACAAAAGAGGATGAGAAAGAGGTTGCAGTACAGAATCAGTTTTACAGTGGTAGTTACTATTACAGTAACAAACCTGATAGAATGAGCTATAAGTATGATGATTTTTATCGCCTTTAAAACTTCTGATCTTTTCCCTGGACATTATCAGTGGTGGTGATCTAATTACTGTAATTGTAGACTGTAGACAGCCTCAAACTAAAGGAAAAAGTCAATGCTAAAATAGAACAAATGTCAATAAAGCTCCAACTGATCAAACAGTCAGCCGGGGTCAGTCTCATTTGATCACTTCAAGTATGTTACTATGTATCACTATATATTTGTCTTATTTACATGTATTTGTTCATTTTCAATAATGCATATAATAGGTTTATTTTGCAAAGCAGCAATATAACAATTTAGCATTAATTTTATCCCATTTTATCTGGTCAAATGTAGTTTGTATACATTAAAATAAATTAGCAATGGTTTGGTAATTATATATTCTTATTGAATCTTACAAAGATTTCACTGCTTCGTACCACCAGAGACACCGGGCGTACCACCATTGGTACCCGTACCAGAGCTTGATAACCTCTGTAGTTGATCTAGGAATAAAAGATTGCTAAAATATCATGCAATTAAGAAAACAATCTGTAATATAAATTGTGGTTTCCAAATGGCGGTCAGGATCCAAAAGTGGTTCATGGGCAGTATCTGGGCATAGTTAATTTGGAAACTACAATTGTGATAAGATTTATTTTGAAGATCAAATAAGATGTGGCTCCAAAATCAAACCAGTTGGGAACCACATAAAGAGGCTCTAAAATTGCAGGTCAGTTCAAATACTTATTCTATTTAATTTCATACATTAGCTGGGTGTTAAAACCACACGGCAGTCTTACCCTCTTCCCCCTCCTGCCCATCTGTGGAGTAGTCTTTAGTCCAGGCTGCAGCCATGGCCTCCCTCTCCTCCCTACTCAGAGTGGTGGTCTCGGGGTGAGCTTCCTGGATGTGGCGTCGGAAACTGCTCACCTTGGTCTCATGCAGGATCTCTGAGCACACCATGCAGTATGTGCCCTTACCCTGTGGCCCATATGCCACCAGGTAGTCCAGTCGCAGTCGCCACGGGTTACCCCCACGTAATCGAGCCTTTCTGGGCTTACGTCCACGTTTGGGTGGTTCTTGAGGTGAAAGATTTATTTGTGGAGCTCCGATTGCCCCGTCCTCTCCAATAAGACAAGTGCCCTGAGCTGAGCTGCCATCTTCCTGCTGGTGCAAGTCGGATCTGCCCGAGAGGGTCTTCTCGTCCTCAGCGAAAAGGTTCTCGGCAGACTCTTTGGTGGTTGTTTCTGATATGTTTGAGTTTTCTAATTCTTCTGTCAAAACAACATGCACACAGATCAGTCCTTTCACTGGTTTCGCAGCACTGAAAAAAAGGCTCATTCAGCATATAACTGTTGGTCTCCAAGGAAACAAACAAGATAAAAAGTAACTTGAACACATGCACTTTATACTCACAAAATCAAATGACTGTAAATGCATCATCTCCATTAATATTTTATGCAAATTAAACCTATACATTTTATGTTGATGAAACACACAGTGTTGTCTCACCATGCGCTTGAGCCCAGGCCTGCAGGATGCAATGCTTCTCTTCAGAGCTGTAGACCAGGGAGCTGGGGTGTGTGTCCAACACGTGCCTCTTTATGTGCTCCAGGTGAAGTGAGGGCAGCTCGGCCCCACACACCATGCACTGCAGCCGACCTGCCTCGCCATCGTACTTCATGAGGAACTCTTGTCTGAACCAGGCATGCAGTGAGTCATTCAGGTATTGTTCCAGAGTCTGGGCCAGCGGGTCAGCTATGTCCTGCTCCTGCTTAGGCTGGGCCTCCTCCTCAGGACAGGGTGACCGCCCGGGAGATTGCAGGGACAAGTCCTGGGAGCAGTCCTGTGGTGTCCCACCATCCACCACAGCTAATAAAATAAACAATCAAGTTATTATTATTACTATTATTTTAAAGACATACCAGTCTGAATAACGTGTGTGTGTCACAATAATGTCAAAAGGGCATCACCGGGCCTGGTTGAATATACTGATATTTACTCAATATATTTTGTTGTGTTTATTGTGTTATTTATATTATTTCTCGTGCAGGCAAGGCAGTGTTTGGCCTTTAGTCCATGCTTTCACATAGCATTACATCACCCAGCCTTGTGAAACACATAGTGACAGTGCCACCTAGTGTGAGATGTGAAGAACAGCAGTACCTACCAGCAGCAGGCTCACTGGACAGGAGCAGTTCTTCCTCTGTAGCTGTGGTGTCTGCAGAGCTGAAGGCCTGACCCCCTGCAACATTCAGGTGGCTGTCCCAGCCTGAGCGTATCACCTCTTTGTCCGCAGTGCTCCACAGCAGGGAGTCGGGGTGCTTCTGCCGGATGTGCCTCTTGATAGTGCTGAGCTTCAGTGTGGCAAGAGAGCTGCCACAGACCATACAGACCATGCTCTGCCTCTGGGAGTCAAAGTCCATCAGGTACTCACTACGCCAGTACTCATGGTAGTAACGCCGGTGATCCCGACCTGGGATGCGGCTAATAGTCTGTCTGGAGCCCCTCGGGGCCCTAGTTTTACCCGGAGAAATGGTAAGGAGGAGTGGGTGATCCGGACCCTCTGTGATGCTCCAGTAACTTGTGCCCGGAGATTTACCTGCAGTGGTCGGAACAGTCTCTGAATTCTTGTCAACATGGCCATTAGCAAGGTGGTCTCCATCTGAAACACCAAATTTGTAGATATAATTCAAACATTTAGGATACATTTAAATATGGTTTTCTTTTATACATTAGGTCTGTTCATTAGTAAATACAAAAAACATATTAGCAGATCATTTAACTGGTTTGTCGAATTTACCATCATTTATCTAAATGTGCTTAAGCAGTGCACAGAATGTGGGTCATTTCAACCAATAATCAATGTGGCTCTGGCGTTGACCATGAGATGCAGCCGCTAGGTGGCAGTCATGGCCCGTGCTGTAGAGCCTTTGTTTATAGGAGCCACAGACATAGGGGCCATGCTGCTCCATGGCATTGTCCCTGACGCGGATTAACTGACTGACAATGGTTGTGCCTTGACAGTCACACACTCTGACTGTGTAACACGGTGTAGTTGAAAATAGTGAGAATTACAACAGTTTACCTTCCAAGTCACTGTCCTCTCGCGTCGCTTCCTCGTCTCCGCTTATTATTAATGAGAGTAGCTCAGCCTGCTCGGCACAGCGGAAATCTACGGGCTCTGTTCCGCCCGTGTCTGCCTCTTCCATTACTGCCAGGCTGCGGCTCTCACAGCGCTTGGGTCCCTCCGTGCTCTACCGTAGCATACCGCCGGAGCGGGACATGTCATTACCACTGAAACATGTCGCTCGACACGCATCTGCTGTGAACAGGCGCTCCACCACGATGTCCCCACACACCAGCGCCGAGGAGCCAACTTAACTTTTCACACAACCACAGTGAGCAATAGAAAGCGCGCCGCGTCACTCCGCACTGTGTGGCAGCGTTTAGCAGGCCTCCTAATGTATTTTAAGGCTCTTGCTTGTCTTCAGGGTGGGGAGCCGTACTAGGGGCCCCTGGGGCTCCTTAAGGGGCTCCTGGGTAAATTTAAAGAGACAGTAACAGCATCGACAGCGCACACCCACCCCGGGGGGCAGTGCCAACAGCGGGAGCGACTGATAAGCGGCTCAGATAAAGCCGATCTTTCCACGGACAGTATGGACATACCCTCGGGTTTGTTCGGAAAAGACGAGGTTAAACACGAGGCGGGTCCTCTGTACACGAGGGCCCCATGAGCTGCTGCTGACAGCAGGCCACATGTCCCTGGAGATGTTTTGCTTAACATGCGGTGTTTTACTGTGGCATTAAATATATCCAGCATTTATTTCACTATGGATGTTTTCATTGCTCAAAAAGATAAGTTTTATTCTACACTGTGGTATATTCTGCAATATCATGGAGACAAGCATGTTGCAGACAATCCAATAGAAAAGTTAGGCTACATATACACACCTTCAAGCAACAATAACAATTCATAGCCAAGTTTTGAACTGTGTCAAAGTGTTATTCTAAAGTATTTTATCTAACCTCACACTTTGTTTAGGATTTCAGCAGCCGTCAATCAACGGTTGGGGCATAGCACCTGCCCTTAAGACTATGGTCTACTGCGTTAGGTCTATTATGAATATCGAAGGCCTATTATTTCTAGACCATATGATGAACAATAGCTTGAGACTGCAGGTGTATGACCCAAAGAGGAAGCACAGAGAGAGAGACACACAGACACGTCACAGGCAGAGCTTTGGTTGGCACTGAAGTTATGAAGCAGGATGGACACAGATACAGGCACTATTTATTGAATTCACGACATCGGTGCTCTTGGGTCGTATATTACAGGCAGAGTGGTCGCTAAATGGGCGGGGGCTTGTTCTTGCGTTGTCCTATGTCCTACATGCAGAGCGCGCATGCAGGTCCCACACATCCTGGTACTTTGCGCGTTGTCAAGGCAGCCTCAGAGCGAGACTAGCTGGCGGAAAGTAGCTGCAGTGTCCTGGCTGAATACATGTCCACAACCCGCTAGAAAAAACTGTCCCGGGAAGTTAGGGCTAACTAAAGGTAACGAATGAGCATGCTTTCTACTATGTCTTCTAAGGTCATGTTATGGGACTGTTCTGCCGGGGTTTGGTGCTACTTAAGGCAGGCGCCCTCCGTGTGGACAACGAGACGAAGCTTCTGTCCATTGTGCCGCTACATGAGACAACGCGTTACGCACGCTTTACGCACTAAAATGTAATTTTTTTACTAACATTTTACTAAATATGCATCGATGAGGTTTCGAAACCGCTTCTGTGATCAAAATGAGTCGGAATAAAAAATACAATTGCTAGCAACACAAAATTGTGGGAGAAGGGGACAGATTTAAAGAGACAGTGCTGTGCTCCTTCCTTCCTGGACGGCAACTGAACGGAACCACTGTGCTCTCTGTTTCGCACACTCTTCGAATAAAATGAAAGATTCCACCCTCATCTATTTCATAGCTTTAATACAGATACCAGGTTTGTTAGGAGAAATCTGGGACAGATCATGGCTTTGCTTTAACTGATATTGTCTTGTAAATTTGCATTTGAGTGTTAATACGTTAATTGAAAAGGAAAAGAAGATACCTATAATGTAGCCCTATTTGTTTCTTCTTTTACAATACTTAAAGTTTAAAACATGTTTTTACACTTCGTGATGCTGCAGGACTCTCATGTTAGGTGATAGAATCAGTGTGGCACTTTTATTTATTGTACTTTCATGTTTGTAATGTTTCTTTTGCTTTGTTTCAGGTCACTGATGCTATGACTGTGAGATCCAGCCCCGAAGGACTAGTAGGGGACTTTCTACTTTTGGATTTATGGCATGAAGCGACCCTAGCTGGAAAAGTACAAGCTTGCAGCCAGAGCAAAACCTATGGGTTGTTCACGCTGGGTGAAGTATGCCCACAGTAAAAAGTAAAGGCAATTCTACGGGACACCGCTACACACCTGTCTCGGAGTTTGACGATGCCACATTGGCTCAGAAGAGAGAGTACTGGAGGAATAAGAAGAGGGAGCAGAGGGCAAGACGGTCTGAGAAGAGAAGAATAGCCACAAAACCAAATCCAAGCTCATTAGCCCCTGCATCTTCCTTTCCATTGCAGAATAAAAATGGATCCAATCTAGCAGCTAATAATGTTGGCTCTTTGCAGACAAGAAACAGAACATCAAGTGGATTTCCTACCCTTCAATGTCAAAAACAACAACTGCATCTCAGCCCATCCCCAAATACAAGCAAAATGGCAGTAAAATGCATGCCACTAGAAAACACAACTGTCAGTTCAGTGTTGATCAGTCAGCTAAACACCAACACTTCAGTACCACCATTTACCAAAAGTCGTTCTTTCCAGCCTTGTGCCCCTATACAGGGCCCGCTTGCCCCAAAAACTTGCCAAAATCCTCCTATCCCAGTCTTCATTCAGCCCAAACCTACAACTAATATTGTAGTTGTGTCTTCGTCCTGTAGTACAAAAAGCACACCCCAATTAGCAAAAAAGAGTGCCTTGGTCATCCAGCAAAAGCCTACAAATGCTAATCTCTCACCAGCTAAAGCAGAGACTGAGGAGGAGAAAGCGGCCAAGCGCAGAGAACTTTGGCGGGTCAGAAAGAGGGAGCAACGGGCGAGGCTGGCGGCTCGACTTGGAAAAACAAAAAACAGAGCACAAAATATTCAAAGGCAACAGTCAAGTAATGGTGCTTCAATGCATATTCCATCTCAAAGTTTCATACAATCTGGATCATTGGTGAAAACCCCAAATCTACAACCAACCAACATGGCAACCTCCTTCCAGACAGCACCCCCACTGGTTGTTGTGAAGAGGCCATTTGAACCAATTAGAAAAGGTTTGAGCCCCTTTCACCTGTCTGGAGTAATGCGAGCACGATGTCCAACACCAAGACAGAAGCTTTTGAAGTTGAAATCTCCATCATTGTCCTACCTCTCTGGAAGCAAAGGCCTTCCTCCAATTGACCCCAGTGACACCCCCGAACAAGTCATAGCCAAAAGACGAGAGTATTGGAGGGTGAAGAAGAGGGAACAGCGTGCCAAATTGTCTGTAGATGTCAAACTGAGGTTGAAGGAGAAGGATGATTTTCAGCGTAGGGTAAAACGCTACCATAAAATTCTGGAGGACATGAGGAAGGCAAGGTCCCAGGCAATTATGCATGCGTCTGAGACCATCGGGGGCTTTATCAAAGAGGACGGGACGGTCACTATTAACATTCCACAAGTTACTGTGAATTACAGCATGCCAGCACAAAGAAGAGAGCAGGTGGATAATATTGATGTATATAGCACACAACCACAAACAAGTAAACATCTCCAACCACTTCTACCCCACCCTCTTCCGGTAAAAAGTTATAATTCACCATTAGGACACCAACCTAACAAATCTCACAGAATACTGACAGATAAACCTCAAACTATAGGTTGTAGCAGTTCGCAAATTGTATCTATTCAAACGCAAGGATCACACCTTACGTTAACTCCAGCATCTCTAAAGCCTGGATCAGCAACAGGGGGGTGTGTCATGAAGATGGCTGTGTCATGCAAAGCTCCATCTCCAGTCAAAGCCTATCTGGATCCTTCGCTGACTGAGGAGGAGAGGATGGCAAAGAGGAGGGAGTACTGGAGGGTGAAAAAGAGGGAGCAACGAGCTGCCCGGACTGTACGGCTAAGGCAAACCCACTCACAAGCTAGGGCTAGTGCAGTTTTACTCAAGAGGAAAGCACAAAGACATGTCGCCGCTGTGCCACTTGGCAAAAGGCATCCAAAACAGTCAGGAAGCATCACAAACAATAATATGGCTTATGTAAATGAGATGAAACAAGTGAGTGAATCAATGCCAGCAGTTGACCTAAATTTGAATCAAGCCATCTGTCCAGAGCTCAAACCCCCAATATCCCGGACACCACCCCCAGCCCAGGCCGATCCTGACCCAGCTTTGAGTGCAGATAACCAGGCTACAACTCTGCTGGCGGTGGCCTCTATGAAGAAACTCCTGGAGGAATCACTTAGTAATGTTTCTGAGTGTAAACCTGAGACTGGAATTAAAATGGAGACTGAAGAGGAAAAAGTGGAGCAGGACGTGAAGCCAGATGTGTCACAGGACAATGTTTGTGCGCCAATTACTGCTGATGTAATGTTACAAACAGAAAGCAGTGAAGCAGACACAAAGATGATTGAGCATGTATCATTTAAGCAAAAAGACATGTCCCAAATAACCCCTTCTACAATCCCATATAGTGCTCCTGACAATGCGCCTGACACCTCTTCTTTCATTGTAAATCCCAGAATAGAGGCATCTGAATGTCCCCAGCGTCGTACACAACGCAGTAAAAAAACAGGCCATCAACACTGCTGCTCCCCTGGGCCCCCCAAACTACACCATCCTCCCATTGAAATACAAACACAGACTCGAGACCAAAACCACCACAGGGAAAAGTGTCCACAAGAGATGCCCTTGGAGCAAAAGAGGGAGTACTGGAAACTGATGAAGAGGCAGCAAAGGGCCCGGCTGAAGGCCAGACAGAGAAGCAGTAGCAACATGACAGCCTACAGGAGTGTTCAGGTAACATGAACTATAGTTAGATTTGTAAAACTAAATGTCTGTAAATGCAACAATAACAATTATAATATATATTAGAAGTTGGTGTGGTTCTTCCTTGTATGCATATTTATTTGTAATGGATGTATCTATGATTTCGTAGCTAAAGGTTAAACTATGATCACATAATGTTATTGCACAAAAAATGGTGGCTTTTTCCAAAATTCATTTTTCATTGTTAACTTTGTTTGCTATGTATTGCTCTCTGTTGAGTTAAAATTTGAAAAAAGTCTTGTTGAAAGTGTGGCTAAACTCTGGTATTTGACACTAAGCAGCAAAAATGGAGGCTCAGAGAGGTTCACTTGATGAGCACCAGAGCCATGTCTTTCTTATTCCTGCTCAGGGAACATGAGTGGAGATGGGGGAGGACAGCGGTAATGAGGAAAGGTGTAGACAAAAAGGGGTGAAAAAGGACAGTGGTGTGAGACAGCTGAAGCCATGGGATGTCTTGTCTTCAGGATGATAATGTTGTTTGTCTTGACATAAACACAACTTTACCTCCTTCAGTCCTCAGGTTGTATGTTAAACAAGAGCTCAGCAATTAGACCAGCGCTCCTGCCCAAGCCATCTACACAGTCGGGGACTACAGCGACCAGCATGCCCACTGTCCTCTTGGTTAGCCCTACAGTGGCTAATGCGGGTCCACAAGGCACTCTGAGAGTCAAGTCACCAGTGTGCAGCAGAGACCCTGACAATGACCATAGGAGAGAGAATGAAAACACAAATGTGAACATTTCAGTTCTTCCTACATTGATGCCCCCTGATAACCCTCTCTCCAGCATGAATATGCAGCCTATTGAAAACTTCAACCGTACTCTGAGGTCCATAACTATCCCATGTCCACCAAAACAAAACAATGCACAAAATGTAGCTTCCCGGTCAATTGGCACTGTTGTCCCGCCCAAACGTATTCCTGGGGAGTCTGAGGAGGATTTCCAGAAGAGAAAGAGAGAATACTGGAGGATCAAGAAAAAGGAGCAGAGAGCCAGAAAGGCTTTTCATGACAAGGACAAAGTTCCTGACCCCAGCTGCTCCCCAAATCTGCCACAGTACATGCCACAGGAACCCCTACCAGACCAATGTGAACAGGTAAATTACCGTGGTAAAGTCTGAAGATTTTAAACATGTACTTTCACACTCTTATCACTATTTTGATCACAGATCCTACCAGTAATATAATGTATACTTTATTTGCAGGAATCAAATGAGTGGTTGGGCTCATCTGTAGAACCAGAAGACTTAATGAAGTAAGTGCACAGTACGTAGTCTTGAGTGATTATCAATTATCCAGATAATAATGTGTCTAATTGTTCTTTACAGCAACGAGACTGGCTCTGATGTAGGCTCCTTCCAATTTCCGAGTTACTCAGTACCAATAGGTGAAAAATATTCTATTCTGTATTTAGCAGTATGGTGATCCACGCAAGCTATAATGGTAATAATTTGTTTTTCAGATGGTGTTTTCACTGACTATGAGAGCTCGAGCGGTGAGGAGGCAGCTCTGTCAGGAGACTTCTGGAGGAACCACTACCTCATGGACCACGACCCTCTGAACCAACTCCTGGTGTGTATGGTGTGTGGAGAGCTGCAGTATGTCCACAGTCTGGAGGGGGTCCGAGGACATATCGAGGAGGCTCACCCCCACACTCTGAATCTGGAGTCTGGGGAGAGGCACAGAATCCTACAGGCCTGGGACGAGCAGGTGTTCCACAGGGAGCGCTTCTTCACCAACCAGCTCCAGCAGCACAGTGCCTCCATGACAGGTGGGTCAAGCTAAGTGGGTCAGAGCCAAAACATACTGCAAAATCGTCCAGTTGCTTTGGATGTTTATGGGAGCCAAATTGCAGTTCTGGTTCAGCCTTTTGGTTTGCCCCTTCCATTTTTTATTTGTTTGCTTTGGATCAATGTAGTGCCTTTCAAGACACTCAAGTACTTATCATTACAAATCAAGTATATTTTTGTATTACTGGGTATCTCACAGTATTACTAACATTTATACCAATTTCCTGTGTTTTCATTTTTTGCAGAAGCACACATGAACTGATTGAAATCAGAGAAGACTCAAGTCCAGGGCCCAGGGTCTTATTTATTAATAATCTTTAAAAATATATCACTTATTAGTGTTGTGAAGTCTTGTAACGGGGTTTTATATATGATTTATTTTGCACCTTAATTTTAATCACATCATTTAGCCATGTCAGAATAACCTTCAAAACAAATCAGTTTGGTCTATGCTTACAACAAACTATTATTTTTATTTTAAGATTTAAACCAAGAGTTACCCATTGGGTTGCTTTATCATAAAAAAATTCACTTTATTGCAGTAGCGACATGTTCTATTTGCAGTAATTCATTGTAACATTCCAAATGCTGATGTTAAATGACATTGTTGCTGTGATCTGAAGGCTGCTCTTTTTCTTGTTTTTTTTTTTTGTTTTTTTCCCTCACTGGAGCAGTCTGCACCAATGCCAGCAATGAAAACAAATGCACAACACAATGGACACTACACATGTTTTTATGTAATTTTTACTGCACTACATACGGGAAAATATTGAAGAGATATTTGCATCGATCTCTCAAATTTTTTGTAGCCGTTCTAAAAGGTCAATCCAGTTTTGATTAAAAAACAACTTTTATAACTTGTTAAATATTTCATATCTTCACTATGTGACAATGTGAATACACAAATACTATTATTTGAGCATATGCCATGCCAAATGTGTTTTTCTTTTGCTATTTATTATTTATTGAGTCTCATCTTGTGTAGCTGAAAACAATACAGTTCAAACATTTTGTCTTACTCTAGATCATTAAGTCATTTGTGAGTATGTGGCATCTAAAGGCTTTTTTGCATGAGTTGGTAGTTGTGTGTTGGCGGGGTCCTGTTGGATAGTATTGTTTTGCTTTTAAATGTTCAGGAAAAAAGACTGGAATGGTAATAAAGTGAGCACAAAGCATTGTACATGCATACTTTAATAACCTGTAAAGCCACATACAAGGTGTCGACATTTGAATTCAGCTTGATGCCTCAGAATGTACTTGTGTCTTGTTAAAAAGGAATGTGTGATGCCTTTTCAAAATAAACCTTTGTACTGAAAGATCTTTTTCTGTGTACCATTTCATAATGTTTAAGATTTTACTTTCATTTTATGGTATTGTTCTGTCAATGCTATAAAATGGCTCTAAAGTTCTATTTGCACTCAATTTCATTGATTGGTAAACATTAACTTGTTCAGTCTAGAGTGACTCTCAAATTGTAGACAGAGGGACACGTTGAATGAGGTGGGGCATGGAGGGACAGACTCAGAAAATAAAAGGTAATAATTTCTGCAATAACAGCATATGAGTCTTTATAAATGTTAATGAAATGGCAAAAATGATAACATATGACAACCTTTAAAGCCAGTACATCTAAAAAGTCTTGATTTCTTTGAGAGAAATAGTCTTAAATAATATTATGCTTAATATGTTAAGCAAACAAATGGTGATGGTCATAACACAAGATCATCTACGCACTCAATGAAATCACATAATTTATTGTTTAGACAATAACATTTACAATTGTCTGTTTCTGAAAATGAACCTATTTGGACTCTGAAACAACTGCTTTCGTATGTTCACATATTATACCAGTGCAATATTATCACTCATTCAATTATTAATTTATTCCAGTATAATAAAATTACCTGCTGTTGTTACCAGTCCTGTTTTACTGCTTCATACTATGCCTTATCTGTGGTTGTTCCTCCACCTCCTCTGCTGTGCGCTCCTCAGTCTCTGGCTTAGACTCCTGGTGCTCCTGGTTTGGACCTGGTTTAAAATCCACAGACACCTGCAGTTCCCGAGTGCCAGAGTCCAATCGGAAAAGTGTCGGGATATGACCCAAAATGGGGTTAGTCTCTTGGAGGCCGGATATCCACTGGTTGAGAGTAGCCTGATCTCCATGGTTTGTCATGCACATGGCGAAGACGGGGCCCTCATCCACTACACAAAACACAAATTTGTTAAATACTTTACCATCACAGTTATTGAATTCATCATTGTTTGCAAGACTCAGCTAAGTGTTACAATGTGCAATGCTTGAAAGTCATAAAAAATGTCTTACAGTCTTCCACGTCAAAGTTCTCCTCATCCCCAAGGTCTCGATCTAAATCCAGGTCGAGCTGCAGTGGATAGTCAAAGCACCTTTCTGGATCATAGGGCTCCTCCACCTGAAAATCAGACCCACAAAGCTATATATCACATCAAAATCAAAAGGACTAAGATGGGACTTAACCTAGGACTAAACCTGGGACTAAACCTGGGACTAAACCTGGAACTAAACCTGGAACTAAACCTGGAACTAAACCTGGGACTAAACCTGGGACTAAACCTGGGACTAAACCTGGGACTAAACCTGAGACTAAACCTGGGACTAAACCTGGGACTAAACCAACCCTAAGCCAGGACTTAACCAGGACTAAACCAGGTCAAAAACAAAACCATATCTTCATCAGGGCTGAACTTCATCAGGGCTGAACTCAAAACCAAGACCAAACCTGCACAATACATACCCTTGTCTAAATAATATTGTCTATTGCACTAAAGAAGTAGATTATTGTGAGCATATTGTACTTTGCATTTGAGCTGCAACCTTAAGCAACATTTATATACTATTTGACAGAGTATATTATCGTTTTTGTAATTATTAATTTCCCTTTATGAAATAATAGCTTCTCCTGCTTGCTGAATATCTGTTGGCATTCTGGCCACGTTTTAGCAGTATTCAATCTTACCTTTTCTTCTGGTGGAATGGGATCTGCTCGTAGTATATAGTAATACACGCATATCTTTTTCAACCATAAGGGAAAAGGACCTTCAACAAAAACAGGTCTTTTGGGGTTATGCTTGGCCAGTAAGTCTATTTGACTGGGACTCTGAATACCTGCAGGGCACATACAAATATTTTAATGCATCAAATGGTAAGCACAAAAAGTATGCAAAAATAGCAGAGTGATTTGATACTAATTTGCTTACCTACAATATGTGGAAATGTTATTTCTTGTCCACTCTCATTCAAATCTGTACAGGGCATCTACAATAAAAAAACATCTTGATAATTTTAAATGAAGTTTTTTTCCTTTAAGGTCTTCTAAGGTTTACCTGGTAGACTGTTATTTTAGCATCCAGGTCGTCAGCAATGCGATTGAGGCTGAACTTGGCCAGATCTACGGGGTCCTCTGGTAGCTGAAGGGGGACGGGGTAGGGGTTCACGTGCTTGAATTTGGGGAACCAGTACATGAGGCGCTGATATTTCCTCATGGGGTGGCCCTTCGGTCCGAAGATCTGCAGCAAGAGGACCTTAGTCTCAACATTAGGCATGACACCTGAAACAGAAAAGCATAAATGGACGGTACATGAGACACTTTCTATTATTTCACCAAACATTTAAAAACAAACAAACACAAAAACATGCTTTTATTTAACTATATGTTTTACATTTACATGATGGGGCTTTCAATAGAATATAAATAAAAAATTAAACACACTAAGAGGCATTTACAAGCCAGCTAACAGACCCAATCTGTACAAGCCTGGATCAACCCATGAATGCAAGTTGATTTCTATGGATTATTGTATTAAAAATAATATTAAATTACTTGGTCATCTTTTACCATAGTTCTCCATCTGCTCCAAAAGCTGCACTCCACACTCCTGTTGCCGTGGATAGTGGTTGAACATTGTCTGAATGAAATTCCTTGGGATAAATACTTCTTTAGGGAACACATCCAGTAGCTTGTTATAGACAGTGACATCTTTCTCCACTCCAAACTCAGGCATCTTCTTCAGTGCGGCATAGATAAACTCCACATGGCCTCGTCTCCTCACATCTTGCTTTGTGAAAACGTCTACAACTCTGTTAAATGTGGCTTTAGTTTTATTTTTTTTGGCCACACGTTCAAACAGGTCATCTTGGACTATAGGCTTCTTATTCTTTTCTTTGTCTTCAATAAATTCTACAGGAGCTGTAGGTCGAATTTTGAGGACTGCTCGACTGTGATGGAAATGCCTCAATTCCTACAAAAGAGAAAAAAAGCTGTCATGAGATTATGTCACATCCACCAGTAGGCATACCTTATAGACTCATACAGAATATTTTAGTTATACCACTTTGTTGATGGCCAACCTTGTCTTATCTCAAAGGCTAAAAAGGGCTGAGCCTGTTTAGTACTAGATCGGAGACCACTGATGCCACAGTAGGGAGCAGTGACTGTAGTCTAGTGCATACTGTTGTGTCCATAGGCATGACACTTCACTCACATAGTATCAATCTGGTGCGGTTGTGAGTGATTGGTGGTTGTTGGAGTGGCCAATTAGGAGCCTTCCATCAGTCTACCACAGGACAGCTGTGGCTACATGAAGAGCTTACCAACACAAAGTATTCATGAACAATGCACGGAATTTTAAAACTACTTTCATCATCTGGAAAAGCCTAAGACTAATGTATTGTTATTTTGCAAATACTGGTAAGAAAATAAAATTATCATTCTGTACTAATTACCCATACCCTAAGACAAGAAAAACTAGACAACATTAAAAATCTTGTAGTATCATGATTAAGTTTCATTACCTGCATTTGTAGCGGGCAGGGTTGGAGGAGCCGTACACGGGCAACAGCGCTGCACGGTCCAAACCATCTGAGGTTCTGCAGCTGGAACAGGCATCGAGCACACTTCATGATCCAGTCAAGAGCTTACCTGCACAAATAACTGTTATGCCCGTGTAATTACGCTATAATGAGAGACAGAACACTTTTTATCACAGGTAACACCACCTAGTTAAACTAGTTAACAAAGCATATTTATATCAACTAATACATCCGTACCATGATTTACAAAACAGTTTACAAAAAAATTAGTCTCCTTCACAAAAATCTCCTTCAGGACGGCTCCATGTTGAAATGCCGGCGATATCCTGGTTCTACACTATTTTCCTTCCCCGGACAACAAGGCAAACTATGGTTCCGCATGTCACTCTGCATCTATGGTTCTGGTTCTGCATCTATCTATCTATCTGTCATCCCCCCCCCCCACACACACACACACACACACTCCCACCCCACACCCCACACACACCCCCACACCCACACCCCCCACACACACAGAGAGAGAGAGAGAGAGAGAGAGAGAGAGAGAGAGAGAGAGAGTGTGTGTAAAGGTCAATATTTAAAGGAAAATGTTTATTGTGTAAATATAATTCTTATTATTTTTATTGTATTGTATATTCTCAAACAAATTTTATGTTATTACTATAGCTGTTGTAACTTCAAAACATTTTTAAAAGTAATGCGTTGCATCGCCACAAGATGGCAACAAAGTAAAAAAAATAAAGTTGAAATCAATATGTCAATGTTTCATACAATAATACAATGTTTGTTTTGCAATATTTTAATTTCATGAATTGCAACTGAATACATTAAAATATTATTATATAAACTTAAACTTCATAAAACAGTCCTATCACATTAATGAAGCCTAATGGATACTGCAGTTCCGGAGGTGACCAAATGGCATCCTACCTTGAGTTCTTCAAGTGTGCGCACACGTCGTTCACTCCCTCGGCTTCATGTCTGCGTTGGTGCTCCGGTGAACACACACCAGGATGACTTGAGGGGGTGTTCACCCGCTTCTCAAAGTGTGCTTTTAATTACAGGAGGGCGAGAGTTTTCCGGACGGAGCGGCTCTTGTTGAATGTAGCGTCTTGACAGAAGCGTGTAAAGCGTGTGACACTCCTCTCTCAGCATGGAAAACACACCGCAGGACTACGTTTTTATCTAAATTTACTATTTTAACTTTGGATTATGGATTATTCTACCAATAGCCTGGGTGAGTTTACATGTATCTTTTGATTGTGTCAATTGTGCCACTTAAGTAAGATTAAAATTTAGTAGCTGTTAAGTTGTTAGGACAGCAAAAGAAGCCTAGTGAGATGTTGCAAGGTTTGGCTTTGAATAATAGTTTATTGGCAAATGCATGCTGGCAACATATTATAATCTCAATTGCATACTGTGTGGTTTCAGCGGAGTCTTTAATTTAAGATATTTAGCTCACTTCATCTTCTAATTTTAATCCCCACATCAATGAGTTCATTTTGGCACAAGAGAATATCAACTCCTCATGCTGAGTAGTGTATGTAGCATTACTTGTACGCATTTTGAGGACAGTCTTCATTGCAAACCTGCCGAAAGTCTCAGTAGGGGGTAGAGGAGCAGGTCTGTAAACAGTTGCTGTATTTGTGTTGTCTTACCACAGCTTCCTTCTCTTTGAGCCCAGGATTTCTTCCTGTTAAAACAGCTGCCTGTAAGAAGCCATGCCTAAACTGTAAACTACACAGAATCAGTCAGATCTTTTGTACATTTTCACAAACTAAATACTTGAGGATGATGTTAATGGCAGCCCACCCAAACTTTAGACTAAACTTTAACCGATAGGAGCAATGTGATATGTTTGATTGCAAGTGTGCCAATGAAATTTTCTACACAGCCAGTACATACCAGGCACAAGTAAGTTTTACTTGCTCATATCAACATGCATTATAATGTTATTACTAAATACTGACAACATTTAATCAGCTACCAGGAGGTCATTGTTTCAAGTGCATGCAAATACACACTGCTAACTGTTAGATATCTTTTTGCAAGCATGCAGCAGAAATATGCTTCCCCACCCGCTCCGCCCCCACATTTCGCCTTGTTTTATTGAAGCCAGTTGCACAATGTTGCTTTTGTTGCTTTTCTACAGGCTATGCTGTCCCACCTTATGTGCTGATGTTGTGTTTACTTGTCTTGTAAAGCGATAGAGCGGTGGGACATTGGGGAACAGTAAATATCACAGGGAAAGGGAGGTAGCTGGTAGCAGCATCTGTGGACCTGGTTAGGCTTTAGGAGGCATGCCCGAAAACACATTGCTGTCTCCATGTGCCTCTTTAATGGAGTAATGGCAACCAAAGTCATTACATGTAATTGTGAGCTTGTGTTTACAGATCACTCTGTCTGTAGTGGTAAGTGATACCCTCTAGGCTGGTGCACTGGTGATCCCAACATGGCTCTTTAGATTTATTGTATTATTATTTTATTTATTAACATAATAGTCAACACAGGCTACTCTCCAGTAATAACACGCACTTGTACTGAAAGCATTCTTCAGAAATGTAAAAGTGGTGAATAATTACGAATTCATCTTGATAATAGTGTAGGTAATAGTGACCAGTCAGCACCAGTCAGGTATTTGTTGTCAGTTTGAAACTCTTTCTTTAGAAGCAGCTAATGACAACACATTGATAGAAAAATGTCAAGAAGAAATAAACAGACTTGTCACAGAGACCAATATACTGTTGTCAAGTTTTCAAGAATATATCAGCCTGTGATAAATGTATCAACAAGTGAATTTTAAAATGGTTTAATTTAATCATTGGTTCTTTATTTGGAATGTAGGAATGTAGTGGAGTTAATGCAAATTGATAATCCTGTAAACTTACAATGTCATATACTTAGCTGGGGTGAGCACAATAGTTAGCATAGTTGTGCCATATGAATAAGTTGAAGTGAAATGTTTCCCAGAGCCTCTCGTTCCATGTAGTGGTTTGTAAAAGAATGGCGTTTGATAATGCGGTGCCAGCCAGCTGTTTCCCATAAAGAGTTATTTGTGCTTCAGAGACAGGAAAACAAAATAGTGGATCTTTAAATGAAATTACTGAACTTCTGTATACGTCCTCAAATGAACTCCAGTCAGGAGCAAGAGCCTTATAAGCCTCTCATTCATGGCATTCAAGAATCTGTTTTCTCAATATAATATATGCTGTGCTCAGCGTGGATGGCATCAGTCCATTGCTGTATGAATAAAAAGTAATTCTCTGAGTTCTGATTTCCAATTTTAATAAAACTCTTGACTATCTTTCATTTTTAGCACATCATAGGTACAAAGGCATAAATTACATATTTTGCAGGTGTACAGCAAGGGTCGAAAGAGGTACACTTCTAGACAGTACTTTGTCATCCAGATTCAGTGTCTGTTAATAACATGACCCATCATCTGGTAAAACATTCTTCTGTATTTGACAAATGTGCACCTTGACAACAGTAAAGCAAAACAGTTTCTCTTTCTGTTGGACTTGGCTGCTTCTATTGAAGAAAGTCAAACTTGTGAACAAATCAATAACTCAGTAACCCATGTGTAGTGATTTGTGCTAACAGTCTTTGGTTTAGGGCAGGCATAGTCTTGCATATTATTCCTGTTTTTAAAAAAATAACTGCTGCCAATGCAAACCATCTCCAGTCTTCATGATGGATATTTTTAGATGCCTTTATCCGTTAAGATGCATGCATTTAGTAGGCATACCAGGAGCTTTCAGTCTGTGTTTACAGTCTGCTAATTTAAGAGACTGGGTCCAACCAAATGTTTACTACGTTTTGCCCCGGAATGCATTAAATCAATAGTAGTTGACAGCATGCGCTTGTTAGGACAATGTATAATATATGCAAATTGTATAAGGAGAATTTTTTTTTTTCCTGGTATATTTGAAGACATTTTTTTTTATATATTATATTTTATACTTATTTATTAAGGATGAGAAATATTGACAAAATTCTCAAAACACATGTGGTTTGGAGCAGCAGAGTTCACACATTAGAGAAACAAATATAACTATGTTTTGTGTTAAATCACAGTGATTCAAATTATATCATTCATGTCCAGGAATTGAATATTGAAAGCCATTTTTAATAAGACAAAATAAAATCTAATTAATCCATCAATATGAGGAAAAAACATCATATTGTCCAGCCCTACTTCAAAAACAAAAAAAACTTATTTGAAAGATTACTCTTTTTTACTATGTAATATTTTGCATAATATGTATTAAACTACACCTTTATTAATTCATTGCATATATATTCTATTAAAAAATGAATTTGCTCCTCATTAAACCATGTGAATTCTCATTAATGATCTGATCATACTAAGGCCTCATTTGCCTACTGCAGCCACCCACTGGTGGTTGAGCGTGGTTGTGTGTGTTGAATGATACTAGGGCATGTAGGCCTTGCAGTGGGTACTTGTGCTTCCCAGGGTTCACTTGCTCTGTTTCTATCTCAGATGTTTAGGTCTTCACATGGGACAGGTGTGGAGGCGGACAGGATGTTACAATCTTACAAGAGAAGTAAAAGAAAAATATAAAATCTGTCAACTGGACAAAAAGTTATAGGAGTGATGACATTTCGCTGCTCATGCCAGCCGCTTCTTCAGTTCTGACAAAAGAGCTGTCAATCTAAAAGAGATAAAACAATGAAGAGGTACTGTGGACCGTATAACATTCACAGGTGGATCAGGTCTAAGGTTATCTGAAATATCAATACCCACATACTAATCAATTCTAAAACTGGTATCGAAACTAGATATTCACTGGAACAAGTATCAGTAGAAAAAATAGGACAAAAAAGAGTATTGAACCTTCTCCTTAATATCGAAAAGAAGTTTGAAATTTTTGTCTCTAACACCAGTGGCAGAGCATTGGACTTAACTGATTTTCATGTGTCTCTTTTCCATTCTGATGTGTGTCACATAACTCTGTTTCCAAGGACCTCACCATATTGTATAGATCTGTAGTCAGAGAAAATCTTGTGTGTTTGCTCCATTAAAATACCTTGTTAATACTATAAATGTTTGTGATTTTTTTCCATGGATGCAAGCACAATTAGTCCAAGTGTAATCTGACAAGTTGTGTATAGAAGTGGTTGCTTATTCATATTATGCTTAGTTCTTTTGTTCCATTCAGTAGACTTAATTTTATCGATTGTTTACAAATGATATGGCCATAATTGGCTGGCAATAGATGATATATTTTCTACCCATGAACCAACAACAGTCAGGCAACTTTACTTTCTTTTGTATTTACTAGGATAATAAAACAAGTATGCAATAATAATATAGAATGTACTTGTAAGTAACTTGTTACACATATTGTAAAAAATATGCCAGAGAATACCACTTAGTTGTTTAGTTTAGAAATATGCCTTAACTGATGTAGCTTATTTGACCATTTACACTATGCACATCTGGCTCCTCCGCTCTGACTCTTGTGCATGAGTTGGTTACAGCAGAAACAGTGCATAGCTGTGTCCTCAGAGTGAGAGACATTCCATTAGAGAGTGACTGCCTCCTCCTCCTGGACCCATGTCAACATTCAGCAAAGTGGAAGCACCCTGTGGACCTAAGTGCACAGGCTCCCTATTGGACCTTTTTGGGCTGACCACTAGCACTGACCCTGTAGCAGTTCCAAACAGAGTTTTGACGTAGCAAGTTCAGTCATGGCTTTGGCTATTAACACATTCCCACTCCTAAATGTAGCTATCAATTTAGTATAAATATTTATCTGTGTTGTTGAGGTCTTCACTCTAAAATTCTTGACAGAACTGACAGAATTAAAACTTTTGCTACTGGTGTTGTAAATTGAACAATTGTATGCAAAATGAAACCAAATTAACAATTATGTGCAGTTGTTCAGGTTTTTGCCTACTCTATGCAAATGTTTGTTTGTTTTTTAATTCTGACCAAGTCAAAATTATGGTAGTTTCCTGTTAAACTATTTTTAACAGTATTTTCTGCATTTTCAAATGCCTGATGTGCAACAGCAGCACAGCATGCCTGCATGGAATTCTTATCTGCACCTCTCACAATATTGTATAACAAACATGAATATGACCAGATTTGTTGAACAGTTGCAGAAAATTTGATATAGCTTGAATTCCTGCTTTACAGAGTCACTGCCAAACTACTGTGACTCATGCAGTTTTGGCTGACTGAGCGCCGAACTACAAGAAAACCAGGCAGTCAAGAGAAGAGCGGGAATACACATGTACTTATTCCTCACTAATCTGCTGAATACTGAGAATATTAGGAACAGTTTTAAGCACATAACATGTAAAATTTTATACAAATGCAGCTGATATAATCTTGAAGTAGATACATGTGTAATGGCATATGTAGGGTTAAAAAAACTAGGCACTCTGAGGTTAGTGAGTTCATTATTCAAGAGACTTGTGATGCACACTGCCCAAGAATTAGGAAATGTTTGCTCTTCTGTTTGCACTAGTCATTGCCTCCAAATGTATGTACCTCAAACTTCTAGTCCATAGTCTTAATATGTGTTTGAACTTGTCAGTCAGGTGTGAGTGAATGGTTTGTGCTGGTTGACACTGATTATTATTATTACTGGATACTTTGCTCAGAAATAAAATATTTGGTAACTTAATTTCAATTCCTTTACGTAAGTGATAAACTTACTTAGTATTTCCTTCAAAAGATGTCTTGAATTTTTTTTTTTAGTCTTTATAATTTCTAACCTTATTGCTTTGCCTGGAATGTTCCACAATAAGTATTTAAATCTCCATAGAAATAGATAGCACAACTAGTCCAAGTTAGCGATATCTACCTCGACCTTCAGACAAAGGCATAACATCTTCATGTAGACAAACAGCACCCACCAGAAAATACTGCACCTTTAAGCAGTAAGTCTTGTACGGAATGATGGACTCTCTTGGATCTGAGTTTTGACACTCCTCATAATCCTTTGCTTGTCCTTTATTGGCCAGTATTATTTGTATGTGTGAGCAGTGAGCAGCCTGTGGAGAGTTAGTTTTTCCCTGAAGGTAAATTCAGTCGTAAATGGTGCCTTTGGAGCTGGCCCTAAAGGAAAACTTGAGCTTCCTGTTTGTTACACCTTCCTGAAAAGATGGCAGCAGATGGAGCCAATGGAGGAGACTCTTCAAACATCCAGTTTCTTGTAAAATATAATCCAATTATGTTCGAAAGGGAAAGTTTACTTCACTCACAATACTTCTAAGACCAGATTTCTACAGTTTTGTTGATGCATAGTTGTTAAATGTAATACAAGACTACAAAAAGATAACTTTATATCTGCTGTAGTTCATTATGACATCTGGATACAATTTTTTCAATACATATTTTAATGTGTGTACATTTCTGTTTTATTCTTTTAGACAAAAAGATCCACTGTAGAAAAAGTACTTAATAATCCACTAAACAATTTACGCTTCTGGTGAAATTAAAAACCAGAGTTTTACAAGGCACCATTTTAGAACTGCCAATATTTTAACCTCCATTTCTTATCTAAACACTGAGACTCTAGTGGTGAGTGATGAGTTGTAACATAGTATATCTATATTTCTGTGATAAAGATGGTAAATTTGTGCAAATATATGTGGCAGTCCTTATTTACACGAGAATTCCTAAGTATAAATGATACAGAACATGTAATATGTAAACCATGACCACTAAAGCTATTTATTATCAACCGACATTTTGCACTGTTGTGATGAATAGTCTGTTGTCGTTTCCTTTGTTTGCTTGCCAGTCCAGTCAACCTCTGCGTTATCTGACTAACTGGGTGTGACATTTTGACGGGAAATGGTTTATTGCATTGTGCTTTGAGCTTCAGTCATCCATAACAGTAGATGTCTTGTCCCAACTAGCCTCTTTTGCAGGGTCCAGAAGGGACACATATCTCCCAATACAAAAGAAGCGGTTTAGAGTGAAATTTGAGATGAAACACTGGTTATGACTTATGACTCATATTTGAAGGGCGTGTATGGATTTAATGTGTTTTTGAATGCAATACAACTCTCAATTTAAGTAAACAAGCATATTTGAACGATAACAAACAGGGGTGGTGGGAAGAGCACTAAGAATTTGTACTCAAGTAAAAGTACAGTTATAAAAATACTGAATTACAATTACAAGCACTGCTGCTAAATTTGTTCTTTGGTAAAAGTAAAAAGGACACATGAAAAATAGTACTAGTTACTATTACTTTTAAATACAATTTTCAATTTTAAATCATGCTTTTTTTTTTTTTTTTTTTTTTTTTTTTTTTTTTTTACAAAACTTGATCAATCAGACATTGTAAAAATTAGCAGATAATGCACTGCTGTTATGTGTGTTTGTAGAAAGGAGCAGAGACAATGGTGAGACAGCAGTGCATTAGGATAACTGGGACTTACTCAGTAACTTTCTTTGATTTAAAATGTAACTATATACAATTACATGCAATAACTATATACAATTACATGCAAGAATTATATAATCAATTCAAGCACAGGTTTCATTATCTACTTGTAAGAAGAATTACCCAAAAAAACTCCTATATTTGTAACTACCCTCCACATTGTTTCTCTCCTGCATTGCTTTTCAAGAGAACTGCTGACAAACGTAATGGTCTACTCCAGCCTGTCCATCCATCAACGTAGAAGTGGGGGTCTTAAATTAGCCTCGTCTGCCTTTCGTAGAGAAGCGTGTTTATTTGCTAATGATAAAGGCTCTTTGAAGCACCCCGCTGACTGATGAAGCTACATAAGGACCGAGCTGGTAACATGTGTTTCTGCTCTGCCCAGTATTTTACATTCAGGGCTCTGCTAAACAACGACTGGAATGTTTGAATTGTTTATAGAGTTGTGATAGGAAAAGAAATCTGCAGTTTCAGCTCAGGGCCTAGTCTACCTCCCACGCTGATTGTATAGTGAGAATGTTCTAGCTGTAGTAGATTTAGAAGTATGTTTGCATTTTTGAAAATGGTGTATTAAATATGTTGACCTCAGGGAGTTTTCTGGTTCATTACTGGACTCACACTTTTTAGACAGAGAACAATTAACAATATAAAATTTTAATGTTACAATTATTGTGAGAAGAAACATCAGAATTTTAACAATTAACAATTCTTAATGCTTAACTTACTTAATTTACTTTCATTCACAATAGATCACCATTCATAGTGTGTAACCAGCTGTATGAAGTCCAACTTTCTGGATGACAAAGTAAAATTAATGTGACATAAACAACCACATACAAGCTTTGTTAGGTTTACTTTTTTTAAGAAACAATTGAAATTATCTTTCTGCCAAAATGGTTTTAGATTATTATTTCAAATTTATTTTATTTTTTATAACAGATCTTGACATCCTACAAGCTACATTCATTATTTTATTGCATTCACCGGTTAGTCATTAACATTTGTGTCATTAAGTTGCTTACAATATTCCCTCAGTTCTACTCTGCAAACTCATTGAAGTATATACAGTTGAAACCAGAAGATTACATACATTATACACTACCTGGCCAAAAAAAAGTCGCCACACTCTAATATTTCGTCGGACCACCTTTAGCTGTGATTATGGCACGCATTCGCTGTGGCATTGTTTCGATAAGCTTCTGCAATATCACAAGATTTATTTCCATCCAGTGTTACATACATTTTTCACCAAGATCTTGCATTGATGATGCTGTGCAAAGCCTTCTCCAGCACATCCCAAAGATTCTGGGGTTAATGGTGGCCAATCCATGTGTGTGTGAAAATGATGTCTCATGCTCCCTGAACCACTCTTTCACAATTTGATCCCAATGAATCCTGGCATTGTCATCTTGGAATATGCCCATGCCATCAGGGAAGAAAAAAAAAACATTGGTGGAATAACCTGGTCATTCAGTATATTTAGGTAGTCACCTGACCTCATTCTTTGAGCACATACTGTTGCTGAACTTAGACTTGACCAACTGGAGGAGGGGAGTACCTATTTGCTTAGTTAAATCCAGGTGGCGACTTTTTTTTGGCCAGGTATTGTATAAAAAGACACATATGCTGACATGAAATCAGAATAAACCTTTCCTGTTTTAGGTCAGTTAGGATTACCTAAATAATTCCTAGTTGCTAAATGTCAGAATACTGAGAGAAGGATTTTTTAGACAATTTTTCATTACTTTCTTCAAATTCAAATGTTTACATACTTTTCATTAGTTTTTGTGACCATTACCTTTAAACTGTATGACTCGAGTCAAATGTTTTGGATATCCTTCCACAAATAGTTGGCAGGAATTTTGGTGTATTCCTTCTGACAGCACTGGTGTAACTGAGCCAAGTTTGTAGGCCACCTTGCTCGCAGATGCCTTTTCAGCTCTGCCCATAAATTTTAAATAGGATTGAGATCAGAGCTTTGCAGAGGTCACTTCAAAACACTGACTTTGTTATCCTTAAGCGACTTTTTAACCAGTTTAGTGGTATGCTTTGGGTCAATGTCCATTTGGAAGACCTATTTGTGCCCTAGCTGATGTCTTGAGATGTTGCTTCAGTATTTCCATAATGTAATGTTCTTTCCTCATGATGCCATCTATTTTGTGAAGTTCACCAGTCCCTCCTGCAGCAAAACCCCACAACATGATGCTGCCAACCCCGTATTTCACAGTTGAGATAGTGTTCTCAAGCTTTTTCCTCCAAACGTAATGATGCTCATTATGGCCAAACAGTTCAATTTTAGTTTTGTCAGACCACAGGACATGTCTCCAAAAATTAAGGTCTTGAAATTTGCAAACTGTAATCTGGCTTTTTCTTTTTCTTTTGGAGCAATGGCTTCTTCCTGGCAGAGTGGCCTTTCAGGCCCTGTCAGTACAGTACTCGTTTCACTGTGGATAATGACTCCCAAGGTTCACAAGGTCTTTTGCTTTTATTCTTGGATTGATATGCACATTTCTGACCAAAACACGTTCATCTCTGGGACACAGAACCCGTCTCCTTCCCAAACAGTATGATGACTGGACATTCCCATGGTGTTTATACAATATATAATTTTTATATATTGTTTAATTACGTTCATCTGTTTGAACAGATGAACGTAGCATCTTCAGGCATCTGGAAATTGCACCCAAGCCTGACTTGTGCAAGTCCACAATTCTCTTCTTGATATCTTGGCTGATTTCTTTTGACTTTCCCATGATGTTACACAAAGAAGCGGTGTGTCTCACATGTGACAACATACATCCAACTCAGAATCAGAAGCTTCCAAAGACATGACATCATCATCTGGATTTTCCCAAATTCTTTAAATGAATAATAATCTTACTACATGTACACTTCTGACTTTGAAAAAGTAACGAAAATGGTATCCTAACATCCTTCCCTCATTATTCTGGCATTTAGCAAATAGACATAATTTTGGTCATCCTAATTGACCAAAAACAGGAAAGGTTTATTCAGATTTCATGTCAGACAGTGAAAAAAGTGTATGTGTCTTTTTATATAGTGTATGCAAACTTCTAGCTTCAACTGTATGTCGGGTTAGACTACTCATTTCTCTAAAACATAGTTACAAATCTTGCTTGGTCTTTTCTAGTTTTGTCATGTTGGTGAAGTTTAGAATTTTACTTCCTTTATTTTACTTTGGACACAGGCAGCAGATGTGACATATGTAGAGGTATGTTACCTAAGAAACATAATGTTAGCAAAGCCAGACAAATAAAAACAAATGACAATACTTTTATTGTGTTAAATCAATATATAAACTGTCAGAAAAATGCCTTCCATGTGTGTAAACTGTCTCCGCATTTTGAATAGAATTGATGACAACTTATGACTTAGGTAGAGGGATTCTGTTTTAGAACTCACTGTTGCTTCCTGTATTTTCCAACTTGTTTCTATTTTTCTTCATCTTCTATTTTTCTTTGCAAACTGACACTTAACTGATGTAAAACTAGGATGAATATTTACCTCGAGTGCTATCCCACAAAACCAAGTCATAATTAGAAAAATATATTAATCTGTCAAATGCACTTTAACCTTGCAAAGAGATAATACAATATCGTCTACAAACCCTTTTTAGTGGCTCTTGGCATTCTGTTTATTGTTTTTTACTGTAAGCTTTTCACAAAAATTTCTCAAGTACACACGACTTGTTCTCGGCAAAACATTTCCTTCAGTGCCAGCTTGGACTAGTGCCAGACATTTTGCAATAGTACTGATGATGATGAAATTCCTGTTCTAGTGAAACGTTCATAGGCCAAACATGAATCACCGCTTCCACAACGCCTTACATCACCACTTTAAGTGTCGACAGTTACCGACCTGAGGCAAACATTGGCCACTGTGGTTCCATGCTCTTATTTTGGTCTTATAAAAGGTCACCAGTGTCCCAAAATTGCAGTTTGGTAAAGGAATGTTCTGTTATTTTATCCTTTCCAGACCCAGAGACACCAAAAGTTTCTTGCAGGAATCTCAAAGCGAAAGCATTGTTGTTTCTGTTCAGTTGAATGTTTATCACAAAATGGTTTGTTGCTTTTGGTGTTCTTCCAGAATTCGTTGCAGGTTTAAGGAAGTTAGTCTGTGGTGAGTCATAATGAAAACATGAAGATCTGACTGGGATAATGCGGCAGCACAAAGCATGAGATGAGTGATCACATGACGTGGGAAATTCTGTTATGTAGTTAGTGAAACTTAAGGCATTCTTGCTGTTTTTGCATTTAAGTTAAGATAAGGTAATCATCCTTATCTAGATGTATCTTTTAAGTGTTTAGTTATTTATTATGTACACACATTACTTTATGACCCAACCTTTATTATTTGGGATTTGGGTAAGAAAAAACAGTGTGTTATGTTGATGCTACTTTTATTATCACTTTTTATACCCAATTTTCAACTGAAAAGTCTACTTTAGTCTAGTCAGTGCATACTATAATGAAATTCATTTTGGTGACATCTGCAGGTGAAGATGCAAATAGCAATTCATAATGTAAACATTTTTTGTGGAGCAGCCATAATAACAGTTTGTCTCTTCTTCTGTTATTTCAGAGGATGTATCCGCAGACAGTGCAGAATTCCCAGACCGGACATCTTCAATGGAGGTGCGCCTCCAGGCCCAGGAGGACGAGATCACGCTGCTCAAGTCCTCATTGGCTGATGCTCTGAGAAGGATCCGCCTCCATGACCAGCTCCTCCCCCTTCTCAAACAGCAGCTCATTGCAGGTCTTTAAACATTTCCAAACCATAGTTTAATTTATATAATAATTAAAGTCTCTTAATATATTAATGCAACCGGATATATCCAAACACTCTGAAATTAATATAGTGAATAATAAAATAGCATTTTCCGCATGGATATCCACAGGTTTATATCATGTCATAAAATGTACAGATGCAGTGCACACTACACAGGTGAAAATGGTAGCTTTGACATAACATTATTACATAAGGGTTCATTATTCTAGTAGAATACATTATCTGAGGACCAAATTAACCAACCTTGGACTATAAGGGAAGAGTGAGTTGTTGTACAGTTGTATGAAGTATGATATAAATGTAGTCCTGTATTGGTTCTATGGGAGTGGAGCTGTAGAGGCCTGTTGGAGAATGAGCTTACCTGCCCCTCTATTTACTACTACAGTATAACTAACACTAGTGTGTTACACAGTGAACCCAGGGGCTGCTCGAGTGCTGAACCAAGTGTACTGCTCAGATGGCTGCAGTAACAACAGAAAACACTCCATGGACCGTCAGCCAACCCCCAGGTACCAAAGTGTCCATACACATTCATAGTCCATATACTTCTGAATACATTTGGAACAGAGCTTGTTTGGAGGAGCAGACAGCCCAGCCATAAATGGAAATTGTATGACTTACGACCATTCATGCAGAGCACTAAAAAACTGTTCAGTATAGTAGATGAAAATAAAGGGACTTCAAGTGAAAGCAGCCCTGCATTTCATGAAAACTACATTCAAATATATTATTATTTTTGATACATAGTCAATTTTAAAATGGACAAACATGATACAAAAGGGGTATTTAATTAACTATTATTATTTTTACTCTGAACCACAATTTATGGCATTATAGTAACAACTAAACTAAATAGATTGTTTTTTGTAAGAGCAGCATCTAGTTTGCATGAATGCATTTAATAATTTAACACATCATGAACATGCTGTATGCAACAAGGACACTAGTGCAGAAAAAAATCCAGACAATGTGGATGTCAATGATGAGAGTGCTGTAATCGTTTCCCAGCCAGTTTTGTGTTATCAGAGTCTACAATAATAAAGTAGGTTTTCTCCTGTTGCTATTCTTAATGTAAATACATGCTATAATTGTTCTTTGTTAACGCACTTGTAAATTATGTCCAGCCATGTGTCCAACAACAGCTCAGTGCACAGTACAAATGGCCCCACAGCAGCACCAGTGTCTGCAGAGCCCAGGACTGAACCCTCCACTCAGGACAAATTCACCCAGACGGAATTCCCTCTGCCCGAGCTAGAGACACCTCAAACCCGGCCTATGCTGGACCTGAGCTGGGGAATACGCAGCCTCCACCTGGAAGACGGCCTCCCCCATGCAGATACAAACGAGTCTGTTGAGAGCAGCCGCGCTAAACTCCACCGCGTGGCAGGTATTGACGAAGAGGAAGAGGACGGAGGAGGGGAGGGGCAGGACAAGGAGCTGGGCTGGTCTTCTGCCATAGAAGAGCCCATCCAGCCCACCAATATCAGGAGCCTACAGAGGGAGGACTACCTGGACTGCAGCTCCTCTCCAGACGAACAGAGCCCCACCTCCACCCTGGGCAGGAGCCCCGACCAGAACCAACGATCAGCCCCCCTGTCTCCCATCCTGGAGGGAGACAAGAAGGCCTTGTGCGTCCCCCCTTTGGCCTGATCTTTTACTACTCCTCATGCTTTACTTCACATGCATGGCTTTTGACCAATCACAATTTCTTCTGTCTAATGTGACTACAAACCTAAGTTCAACATTTACTTAATGCATACAATATTATTACCATGGCAACCTTGAGAGTATTTTAGGCTCAGCTCCCTAATAATGACATGCTCAAGTCATTTATGAAATTGGGCATTGTGAGAAATTTTGAAAATGCAATAGAGGGAAATCCAAAAATGTGAGTGTTGTCATAATCTGTTTTTCCACACAAGGAGAGCTGAAAACCAAGGCCTCTCTGAGTGATGGTTCCAGGATTAGCTATGCCGCAAAAACATTTTACCCCAGTGGAAAATATGATGTGAGGGGTAAGGGTGAAAAGGGTGAGGGTATTATACCAGGGGGTTTGAGGTATCTATTTAAGGAAAAACATATTTTTACCCTCTTTTATAACAGTGTTATTGATATTTGTTCTTAATTTAAAATGAATAGGTTTAGCCTCTTCATTCCAAGGTTGCTTATGAGGGTGTTCCTAGAAATGGTATAAAAACACTTGCAAAACATAAACTTCAAGACAAATGTTTAAACTGTGGTTTGTAGCATCCTGTTTTGAATCATTTAACCCTTTAATGCTCTAATTATGTCTTCCATGCTGTCACATCTAGCTCAGATGACAAGGATTGTTTAATTCTTGTTTGGTGACTACCTCTGTGTTTTACTAATAGTCCTTTTTATGCAGATGTGTTGTGAAGGAAGGACAGACAGATGATTCAACTTTCACTTCTCATTCTAAAATCCATTTACGCAAATCTTTGCCAGAAATATTATTACCATCTTTGGAAAATTATTGCTGACATCACAGAATACCCAACTTTAAAGGAATTGTGTGTAGCCTGTACTCTTACAGTCTTAAAAAGGTACAAAAAAGTACAATCACAACAGAACCAGGTTGCCAGTGCCTTAAACTGCATATAGAGGACACATGCAAGTTTTAATCATTATCAGTATATAGAGAATATACTTCAACAGCAGAGGCACCAATTAATGATTGGTTGCAAGTGCTGGGGTTTAAGTAGCGAAGATTCAAATCAGAGTCCTTAAACCAACTGAATTCCAGCATTGAAACTGGCAACCCAAATGAGAGTCATATGATTGTTTGGTGTTTGGTTCATCTTCTTGAACCAAAAAAAACAAAAAATCTGGCATCATCCAAAGTTTTTGTAACCAAGAATAAATCAGCATTACAATTGTTATCAGTAAAATTTATATTTGATTTGAACATGTCTACCTCATATCTGGGGAAAAAATTAGGCCATATTTATGGAACTTAAAATCAAATTTTTACGTACAGTTCTTTTAATATTTATCATGTAGCTGTTTTTAAATCTAGAGCTGAGAGCACCTAATTACCTAGTACAGAGTAAGTGGCCCGTTTCTCAAGCAGAAATAGCATGCTATATAATCAAAGATGGCCTATAAAGAGGGTATTTTTAGTGCTTATTTTCAGTACTATTCAGTTACTTTCTTGTACATATTTTTAACACCACTGCTTCTTTGATATTTGCAAGGTACTTTTTAGGACTAATTAAACTAATACTTTCAAATCATTTAAAAGGCAGATATCACACAGCAGAATAACAGTAACAGTGAATTGTCCCCTGTGACTTTAGGGCCAGAAGGAACAGTGAGAAGCTGCTCAGTGACAAGCCAAGGAAACGACTGGAGAAGAAGGCAGCATCCTCTGCAAATCTCCTGATGCGCTCCCCCAGCCTGGAGAAGTGAGTGCTCCCACCACACACACAGCTGCCACCAACTGTTCACTTTTTCCTCTCACATCTCATCAAAAAGACACTGCTGGAAAAGGGGTGGCCTGCATGGATCATAACATTCCATTCCCATGAAAAGCCTCACAAGTGCATGCTATTGACTGATCCGACCGCTCATATCTGTCTCCTCTCTCCACAGCCGGGCCAAGGACCTAGTTTCCAATGCAGGTGATGTGTCTCTCTTATTGTATTAAATCAAAAATGTTTTTACAACGTAAGAAAGTCATTTGATTTTGTACTTGGGTCGTCCTCTACTCACCTGTTATACTGCATTTTTGGTATATTAAGCAGTTTGCTTAACTATGAAAGTATCCAAAGCAACAGCATGTTTGTTTTTCCTCACGCGGTCTCCTTAGTCATTTTCGGAATTCGCTTAATAATGAAAACAATAAAAGGTAAATATCATAATAATATGCATTGATGAAACCTTGCACCAACACGTTGAAACAATTTTCTTAAATTCTCCTGGAGGCTTTTTCAGCAGGGATTCAAAGACAGTGGATCCTACATTTCCCTGCATTGTTTACATGAGATGTGAGGGTAATTTGGCTGTCAAGTCTGTCATACAGTAATACAGTATAGTAATAATACACTTGACAGTTGACCTTTCACCTTAACTGGCGCACAGTCTTTTTTTTTCCTGTGCCAAAATATTGCTTCACATCCAAACACCATTTTAGTTGATTCAGTGAACTCTCCCATGTTCTTCTGGTCTGTGGCCAGGACAGTGCTGGTGCTGTACATGTGCCTAGACGGTCGGTTCTTCTCATATGGAGCCATTTGAACACAAATGAGTGCATTTCCCAACAAGCCCCAACTGTGATTAGGAGCTCAGGGGAGTTGGCTCTGTTTGACATCAGTTAGCCCCCTTTAGGCCTCAGTGTAACAGCTCAGAGAATATGAGAACATGCTGTGTTTGCGATAGTATTGAGGACATATATTAAGCAAATTTGACTTTTTGTGCTTTTAAACATGTTAGGATATTGTATCCTCATCAAACGTACCTGGATTCATTCTCTATGATGCCTTTTGTCTCTTTATTGTCCAGAGGTCTTGCTCAAATTGCCTCTGTAAATCACTGAAGAAAGTATGGCATGAGCAGGATTTCTTTCTAGCTTTCTTTATATAGCTCATACAAAAGTATGAACATAATTTTAGCCCTTTAATCAGCAATGACTTAGGGTAGTTATTGTATAGTTGGACAATCCAGTATTTAAATTGTATATAAATAGTTTGCCAAAACTCATACCTAGGCCTCCTGGTTCAAACTATAAAGTTAAACAAACCACTGTTTCTTTTCTGTGAACGTGCCATCTGATTTTATAAGCGCCCTTGGGAAGTAAAACACACCCTGGTGGAGGTGACCTGTGGTTAGCCTGACTGTACCTCCCGATGATGGACAGTTCTGCAAAAGCCAGAAACTCCTTTCTGCTCTCCTAGTCTGCCCTTGTAGAGTTAAACCATGTACAACTTACAGTTGGATATGCTAGTGCATATGTAATATGAATAGGAGTTGGAGTTATACAAAATATAACCATACTATTCTAAGTTTCATGTTTGGCTTCTCACATAGGGTCCAGAAGAGGAACCTACGGCCAAGGTATCTATTTCAAGATGTCTATTTCTTCTTTTTATAGCATGCATGTTATATTTATATGTGCGTAACCATATTTTTCTTATCTTTTTTGGTCCCACAGGACAGTCTATAAAAATGTTCATCAGAGGTCGGCCCATTACTATGTACATACCCTCCAACATCCACAACTATGAAGACTTGAAGATGGACACGCCCTCCGAGAGGCTAGAACTGGACTGGGTGTATCTGATTTCACTTGTTTTTTATGCTTCGAACTATATTCTCACCATAAATTGTTTGGATTAATCTTGTGCATAAAGAATTGGGTTTAGCTACTACTGGTTTTCTCCTTGACTGTGCCCCTCCAGTTATGGTTACAGAGGTAGGGACTGTCGTGCAAACTTATATTTTCTTCCCACGGGTGAGGCGGTTTATTTCATCGCCTGTGTGGTTGTGCTGTACCACATCAACAACCGCACACAGAGGCACTATCGCAAACACACGGACTGTGTACGCTGGTCAGTCACACACCAACACATTTACATAAAATAACTTATTTCCATTTTCTGAATCTTTTTTGCACTTTTGTTTAGTCTCACCATCCATCCTGATAAGGTACGAATAGCCTCGGGTCAGGCAGCAGGTGTGGACAAAGACAAGGTAAGTTGATCAAATTCAATATTGCTAGTGATTATTATTATTATTATTATTATTATTATTATTATTATTATTATTATTATTATTATTATTATTATTATTATTATTATTATTATTATTATTATTATTATTAAGAATAAGAGTTTTATTATTTTTTTGTGTTTGTTTTTATAAATGTTATCCTCTTCAGGCTTAATGTCTCATTTTCAAGATGGACCTGTTGACATAATATTATAAGATTGTTTTGAATGTGTTGAAAAGGAGTTTGTCCTAAAGCTTTTTATTTAACAAATGTAATTTTAAACAACTGAACCAAATAAAAACTAACCTATCTATGCATACTTGAGTTTAAAACTGCCATGGACTACATCAGTCAAAGCAAGTAATTATTAAAGCCATATATGTGTTCATCACTTGTTACATATTATTAATATTTTTTGCCTTAGCCGCTACTGCCTTGTGTTCACATCTGGGACTCCAGCACCCTGGTCACTCTACAGCAGATCGGCTTGGGCACGTTTCAGAGGGGAGTGGGATCTGTTGCCTTTTCTTTTGCTGTGAGTTGAACTCACAATAGGTTCAGATATTATCATAAATGTAGAAATAAAAGCTATATTTGTTTATTTGTAGGATTCAGGTACTTTTTTGTGTGTGATCGACGACTCTAATGAACACATGCTGTCAGTGTGGGATGCCAATAAAGGCACCAAACACGCAGAGGTCAAGGTACGATATGTGTTATCATTATACATATATAAAAGCAGATTGAATTATTACTAGGAATAATTCACAAAACAAAATGTAACTTTAAGTATAACTTTTATTATATTAATATTACAAGTTATGGATTCTGATTGGTTTTGCTAACATTGAGTTGTTCCTGTTCTAATCAAGGCTTAGTCCTTAGTCTTATTAAAGTTTAGATACTGGTTTGTTGCAATTTAGCTTCATGTTTGATGGCTTATTTGTGCTTGGGCTTGGTAAGTAAATGACCACCTTAAATAAAGAGTATAAAAAGACTTGTGAGGTGACATTTTAAGATAGTATGTATATCTATTTATAATTAAGCTGAGAAATCTTTTATCTTTTACTTTGCATATCTTTGAACACATTGTGATAGACACATCTTGTGAGCATGGTTACAGTATGTTCAGATCCACACACGGTGCTGCTGTCCAGTAGCATATAGACTGTTCCACTGCCGAGAGGGGGTGGGGGTATAATTATGCTGTTCCCATTGGATGAACTTGTGTGTTTGTACAGTGTGCCTTTGACTTGGCCTGTTCACCCCTCTACTGTAGTCCACATGTGCCACATCAACATGAGAACGCCCTACAAAAACAATTATACCATATTTTAGAACATAGCTTGTACAAAGAAAACTCTATTTGGATAGTGTTGTTTTCTTTTTTTAGGTTTTTTGTTATGAAATAGATGCTATACTACTAGTAACCCTCACACATTACATAGGACGAACATACCAAACATCTTGAATGTGTTCCAGTCCATGCATTGCAGAAATCACAGAACATAAACTCTCCACACATTTCACTGTATAAAATATTTACACTGTTGCCTCGACAACCAAGCCAAATTATTCTCAGGGCAGCCTGGGTACAGAAGACCCTAAAACAACAGCAAAGCCCCTTAAGGTTCTAGTTTGTTTCAGTTTGTCATACATTCATGACAAACTGTCTTAATAACATTACAGTTAAGTTTGATACTTATTTGAAAAGTGGAAGTAATTGTAATTGTGTATTTAATGTTGTAGAGTACCAATGAGGCTGTGTTTGCTGTGGAGTTCAACCCCAGCGACAGTAACAACATCATCACCTGTGGAAAATCCCATGTTTACTTCTGGACCCTCAGTGCGGGGCAGTTTACCAAGAAACAGGGCATCTTCGGAGTAAGGCCATTTTTAGTTTATTGTGCCAGTTGTATTTGTAGCACCCAAACTGTTGAGAAGAGAAGTGAGGTTTAAAACAAGGAACTGGCAAGGGAGAACTGGGGCTTGTTATAGGAAGTGGGAGAGATATAATGATGCCATATCTTGTTCAAATATAGTTTTTACCGTTTAGTATGAAAAGCATGAGTGCTGTTGCATTTAAATCAAAACATTTTTAATAACTAAAAGTGTATACTTTAATATATAATAATACTTTCTAAAACTGGAAGTTGTGTTGTTAATATATATTTTTTTTTCCTTTCTGGATTAGAAATACAAGAAGCCTAAATTTATTCAGTGCTTCGTGTTCAGCCTGACTGGGGATGTGCTGACTGGAGACTCAGAAGGGAACATTTTGACGTGGGGCAAATCGGCTGCAGATATCAAAACCCTTGGCAAAGGAGCTAAAGGTTGGTGAATTCATATATGGCTAATTTTACGGAAATTCCTTTCTGCAGTTTACATTTTATCTAATACACTTGATACAGCACTGGTTGCCACAGTCAAGTGTCAATCTAGAAAGAAAAATTGGAAAAAAATAAGTTTTACAGGAAGTAGTGTTGAGTTCCAAAATGGAATTGCTCTATGTCATTTTTTTCTGACACTTTAAACATCCATTTAACAAAATAGTAATTTTAGTTGTCATATAATAACTGTTGTGTAAATTAGACAAACTTTGCCCCTTGTTTAGGGTATGGTTGCTAAAATTGCCATGTTATGCCATGTCCGGCCAAGGAGTGAAATCATAAACTTCACCAAACAAGGAAATATGTTTTAGTGAAAAGTCTAATCTGTCATTTGCACTTTCATTCCCAGAGACTTTTCAGATCATGCGTCAGACCAAGGCCCATGAAGGCAGCGTGTTCACCCTGTGCACTCTGCCTGGTGGAGGTCTACTGAGTGGAGGGGGCAAAGACCGGAAGATAATCCGCTGGAGCGCTGACCTGGCTCCTGAGAGAGAGTGTGAGGTGAACCATGTCTGGATATCCACTCTATATTAGCTCATTTACAGTGGAGAACACTTTGATAAATTTTGTGTATCCTCTGGCAGATTCCAGAGAAATTTGGAGCGGTTCGGACTCTTGCCAATGTTGATGGAGTTGAACTTTTAGTGGGCACAACTAGAAATGCTATTCTCAGAGGAAGCTTCTCAGATGGATTTGTGGTCATAGTCCAGGTGAGACTCATTATTACATTGCTATTAGCTTCTCTTTTTGCACTGTAGTAATTGTAATGTGTGTTAGGGCCATGTGGATGAGATGTGGGGCCTGGCCACACACCCCACTCAGGATGTGTTCCTCTCCTGTGGGAATGACAAGCAGGTGTTTCTGTGGAACGCAGAGGAGCACAGGATGGACTGGTGCACCACCCTGGAGGTAAGGAGGTTCAAGGAGTCTTTATTATCCCCAAGGGGCAATTTGGTTTGCAGCAGCAGTATACAACACAGACCATACGCACATTAATAAATAAATAAATACATAAGTACATAAATGCATATATACATAAATAAATTGGTACTGTACAGATTACAGTGAATGTTTAAAAATACCAATGGCAGCAGGAATAAAAGAGTCCTTATGTCTCTTTGTTCTACATTTTGGGGCACTGTATCTGTCGCCGGACGGGGAGGGGTTTGAACTCATAGAAAGAGGCTGGGGGTCTGAGGGGATCTGCTGGGCTCTTTTAAGGATCTTTGGCTTGTAGATGTCCTAGAGGTCTGTAAGAATGATCCCTGTGATGAGCACACAATGCTCTGCAAGGGCTTCTTGTTTTTTAATGAAAGAGCACCAAACCAACAAGTAAAAGAAAACATTAAAACAAACTTAATAAAAAATAAATAAAACATTTTCATAAAAGTGCTGTCAGCATTAAAATATTTCAGTTTACGTTAAAAAGGTTGCATTACAGCTGAAATCCTAGCCTTGTTGGAACTCTGAATATATTTCATATATAAGTGTAAGTGGACTGTATATTGTAATTACTCTTTTTCTGATAGGAGTATGGCTTATGTGCAGACTTCAGCCCTGTAGGATCAGTGGTATCAATTGGCCTCAGCACAGGAAGGTAAGATATTATTTGTGTATTTTGTTAATAAAAACACAATTTGTTCTACTCAGGCCTGTATTGCAAACAAACAACGTTCAAGGATAGATGACTCTTCCCTCTGTTGAGTAGGGCAGTAACAATTGTTCTTTGGGCCTTTGTCCACACTTGTACACTTGTTGTACTGACAGGTGGCTGGTTATGGACCTGCTGACGAGGAAGGTGGTCTCTGAGTCCACAGATGGCAACGAACAACTGTCTGTCATGAGATATTCCCCAGGTTTGTCCATCAGCAACACTTTTAGAGACTAAAAGTTAAAACACTGCCTTGTTCTTTCTGTCTGTTTTGGCAAATCCAAAAGCAGAATCTTGGCTTTGGGCTAGATTTCACAAAATGGCCCTTAACAGTGGAAATCCCCTCTAACTTTGAATGGCCTGTTGTATTTTCAGATGGAAGCTTTCTAGCGGTTGGCTCTCATGACAATTTCATCTATATCTACAGTGTGGCTGAGAATGGCCGACGCTATTCACGCTTTGGGAAATGTAACGTGAGTAGAGCTGTAAAACTAATTAAGTCCATATGTTTAAACAAATCCATTAGGCTTAATATTCAGAATATAATGTTATTACTTCATATTTCCTATACAATCTGTTGAGGGACTTTTCTGCTTGTTAACTTAGTCTTAATATGTAAATAATAAATGCAATAAAAAATACAGAGAGATATGATTCTGGACTTACCAAGCAATACATTCACAATACAAAGTCCAAAAATTTTGAGTTGAGATTTTGAATGGAAGGTCACAACATCTGCCTGTTTTTTTTGTTTTTTTTTAATGAAAACTGTTTTTGTGCAGACCGATGAACAGAGCTCAAATGTATTGTGTCGATTATTTCACTTTTTCCCTTCATCTAGGGCCACTCCAGCTTCATAACTCACCTAGACTGGTCTAAAGATGGGAAGTACATCATGTCTAATTCTGGAGACTATGAAATCCTTTACTGTAAGTATACCAGCATACTGCATAGTTAGTTTCTGCAAATGTACTGTAAGCTAAAACTGTTTGTGCTTTGACAGGGGACATTGCCGGAGGCTGTAAACTATTAAGAAATCGCTATGAAAGTAAAGACAGAGAATGGGCTTCGTATACATGTGTGCTGGGCTTTCACGTTATGGGTAAGAAAGTAAAAGGTTTTCTAAGAATACAATAGTAATAATAATTATTACTGGCTGTTTTCAGGGGTGTGGCTGGAGGGTTCTGATGGCACAGACATCAACGCTCTGTGTCGCTCTCACAGTGAGAGAGTGGTGGCTGTGGCAGATGACTTCTGTAAAGTGCACCTGTTCCAGTACCCCTGTCCCAAACCCAAGGTAAGGTCATTTAGGCTTGCAGAAGGTCCCCTTGAGTAATGCCTTCAAATGCAGTCTCTACATATGAGAGGTCATTTGGTGATTGGGTTAAAACTTTGCTGTAATCATTCAACAATAGTGTGAATGTGTTTTTCATACATAATAAATGTCTATTTAAAAAAAAAGAAGAAGAAAAAAAGGTCTATGATAACTAATGTTGATGTTGATCTGGGCTGCAATAGGACATTAAGATAAGATAAGATATGATAAGATAAGATATGCCTTTATTAGTCCCACAGTGGGGAAATTCCTGTATTGCACCGCACAGTTCAAGAAGGAAACAAGTAACATGAACAATAAAACAAGATAATAGATAATAGCTTAAAATAATTTTAAAATAAACTTAAAAAATAAACTAAAGATAGACTCTAATGTATAACACACTGTTAACACACTGTTTCTTATTATGTACAATAAGAGTAACTGTGCAGCATTGTGACTTTGGAGGTCAAGATGATTAGGTTAAATGATAATTGTATTTTTTTTTTTTAAGAACTAAAAAATATTAATTGTGAACATTTTAGAAGCAAAATCAAGTAATTACAATTAAAGTTTTACTTCCAAATGATAAGCAATTTTTATCTAGCTGTACATGTTACATTGACTTTACTTTATAATTCAGCTTGATTTCATATTAAATTAGATCATGAAAATGAAAAAAAAATAGGGATTTCACTTTTGTCTGTTTATGATGTCAGTAATCATCAATAATTGTTGGATAATTCTGTTTCTTCTCACAATAATAGTATCTCGACATTTTATTGTGATATTCCTAATTGTGACATTTGCAAAGAGATTTGACTGCATACTGATGTCTTTTGTTCTGCAGGCACCAAGCCGCAAGTACGAGGGCCACGGCAGTCATGTGACCAACGTTTGTTTCACCTACAACGACTCTCACCTTCTTTCTATGGGTGGCAAGGACACCTGCATTCTGCAATGGAAGATTCAGCGGGTGGGGGACAGCAGAGAGAGGCTAGCATCTCTGTCTTCTACTTCCACCAGTTCTCCAGAGCCTACTGTTAGCTAGTGCTAAATGCTTTAGAGAGCTGATTTTGCATGTGGACTATTTTGCAAATTTTGGCTATGGACTGCTGAAGCCCAACATGTCATGTAAGAAGAGGAACACTCAGTTTCAAACTAAAAAATATCAAAGACTCCTTTTTTTCAGGTGACAAGTTGTTGATGTTAATTGTGAACATTCCCGTTGATGCCTAATCTCAATCCTGTTTACCAAAGACTTATTTGTTTATTTGTGTTCATTGTCAGTGTTTGACTTCACAGCTTACATAGATACTGTATATTATGCCATACAGACTGTGACTGTTTAACTCTAATACATCATGGTATGCCCAAGAAGGAGTTTGATGTTATTTGTGTACTGTATTTAATTTCTATCTTCAAAATAAAATAATGCAAGATTGCAGAATGTGCTGTGTAGTGATGTCCACTAGTGGGCAGGATTGCTCCATGTTTTGAAGCAAGCTGACTACTTCACCAGCTCTTCCTTTCCCTATTTGATGTAGCACAAACAGGAGAAATCCAACTAAACCTAATAAAAGAAAACTAAACCTAAAATAAGTCACAAAATTAGACTCCCAGAAATATAAATAAAAACAAATAAATAATGACTAAAAGACAAATCCAGGTTGGTCAACCCTGTAACCAACTCCTATGTGCGCTACTATATACCAATGTAGGCTACTGTGTGCTGGAAAGATAGTTGTAGTGGCAGTCATTTTAAAATGTTTATGCCATTTACTTTTATGGTACAAGCAGACATAAATGTGAGTCTAATTTGTTTAGTGGTCACTGGTCATGGCTGAAAGAAGTCATCTGAACTCTGGTGGAACACAACTTTTTTTCCAGAAAGAAACTGTTAAAAACAAGTTATCAATAAAGTCATTACCGCTTCAGACCTATTAAAAGAATATAGGCTAGTGGTGCCGGTGATTGTCGAAAGTCTCCGAAGATGACGATTTGCACACGACGAGCGAAGGGGGCCAGTGAGTGTGTGCAGTTTGTGTGTGTGCGTGTGTGTGTTGAACGGAGCGGAGGTGAAGAAGAGGAGGATGAAGCTGGGAGCGGAGGATGGGAGGAAGAGTGGAGTAAGAGACAGGCTGTAGCACTGTGTGAATGAGTGAGTGAGGAAGAGGAGAGGAAGGTCGTCTGGGGGCCAAAAAACAAAAAAACAAACTGTTTTGGAACATTACTATCGGAACTTTCAACTTTCAGCCGTCACTCATCGGCTTATGCCCGGAGCCGGCTTTGTTTCGCGGCGGGGGTGTCTGCGATAAATGAAGGAATAAAATAGACCCACGTCGAGTTTTGTTCAACCCAAGCGGACTATTCCCTGGGATAGTTTTCCAGAAGGCCACGAGAGAATGGCGGCTAACATGTACCGAGTAGGAGGTAAGGGTTGTTTTACGTTTTTAAGACACCCCCACAACGTGATTGTTCGGTTCGGGAGCTAGGTGGCTAACTAGCCGTTAGCTGTCTGCTAGCCGCTAACTGAAGCTAACGATTGGTAGCATCGGTACGTTCTGTTCACTCCTACGAGGAAGAACGTCAAAATCTATTAAAAGTACATTGTGGGAAACAGGAGTTTGTGTTGTACTTCAAGTACCACGGATCATGTGATGGGTTTCACTGTGCACAGTCCTACTATAGGCACGTGTATAAACTCTGACTGACTTTTCTCTATTTATTTTTTATAAATTATGAACTTGTGAAGCTGACCCCGGTGATATGCGAACTCCTCGGTAGACAGTTCGTGGCACTATGTCCTAAAAGTTGAATATTATAATTGATTGATTGATACATATGTTTTGTATGCTGTTATAATTTCATTACACCATCTCTTACCATTTTTAAAATATGGCATTTGAGTACAGCGATACTGAGTTTGTGTAGCAGATAGGGGAAGTCACAATGCTAATCGTTAGCAGTTAACCTAGCAGCTATCCAGCAATCAACGTATTGACTATTTCGCCCTGTTGGCTGTACAGTGGTGCGGGTTAATATCATTATCCCCTTCACCACATCTTTTCATGCACTTGCGTTATCCGTGCGGGCTTAAGCAGTTCAGCCGGTTGACATTTGTGGCTTTAATGTTGACAGTGAGCTTGACAGACGGTCTTTAGTATGTGCGCTGCAAAGTTGTGCGCACGTTTTGATCCTGCTTCAGCAAAAGGCGCGGAGGTACAAGTGAGACCTTTTGGTTGAAATCATTCACAATGAATATTCCCAGGTTCGTTTGTAGTTCGGTTTTGAGTGTCTTGAGTTTACAGATCCTCATTATTGGATAGACTTCACTTATGACTGCATTGTCATGGCTGGCAACTTGTGCTGGACTCTGGGAATGCTGGCTACTACACCAGGTCCAGGGCTGCACTGTTTGGGTCTGAGCTTATCTAATTGTGGTCACAGTGGAGTCTCTTGCTTCAGCTAACTCACACGGTACATTTGCAGGTTTATTGCATGAATTGTACTTTTCCAAATATTATTTTAAGTAGAAGTAGTTGCTATTGGGGTTCACTTAGTGTAAATATGATGGACTTGTATCCACTACCTAAAACATTGCCCTGTTTAAAACTTTAGGTAGCTGTGTCAGTGATAGGAGTGCAGTGTCATCCGCTTAAAGTGAGCTATGGGCATATGGGTGAAATAAACTATGAAGAGGGAAAAGAAAACATTGAGCTCTACAGCGTATGTGAAAAGATGATGTATCATTATGCAATAGCTTGTAAACATTTAGTTGGAGAATAAAAACAATGTTAATCTGAGTACCAGACGCTAGACGCATTTCCTAATGCATGCTGTGGCGGACATGATTTCAGTCTTTTAGGGTTCTTCAGTGTGTTGATGTGTATTGATTCAAGTATTGAATCAGGTTTTCCTTTGTTGCAGGCAGCAGGCTCGTCAGTGAGAGCAGGGCCTACATTAGCAGAAGCACACAGTGTTCAGCTTGCACGTAAGATCATTATCCTCCCTTGAGATTAGTCAAAGGGCTTCCTCCTCTTCATTCAGCCTCGAGCGGCCACCACACTGCGCCACTCGAGCTGCCTACCGCCACACTACTCACTCCAGTGTCAGGCCTGTGCTGTGATCCAGGTCCATAAGCACATGGCATCATTACGGAGGATACAATAGGCAAATAAGGACCAGAAGAGAAGCGTCCTTTATTTGGTCGGCTCTGTCCTGTCGTGCGTCACTGATCGATACACCCTCAGCCAGCTCAAAGGAGTCATCAGTTAATTTGTTGCTTTGTGCTGAAAAAGGGACATTTTCACCAAGCCTCAATGCTGTCATTTTAGTGATTTAAGTTCACATTTTACCTGAGTGGTTTGGACCAATTTTAGATTTATCTGTACTTTAGAATAATGCCATTTTAAAACTTTCTTTACAACATTACAATATGTGGCGGATAACAAGATCGCCAGTTTGTACACAACCCCCTGTTAAACCACCTTTTTATATTCAAAAAACCTTGTCCTTCTGATAGGCTTATAATGCATGTTGATGAAGCTTCAGTCTGTGTCTGGCTCTAGCACAGTGTCTGTCTCCCTGATCAATACTTGTGCCTCCAGTGGAACAGCAATGACCCTGGTGCTGCTGAGACAACATCGGGCCCTATAACATGAATAACATGAATGCCCCGCTCCATCATGTCAGAGGCATGAGCGAGCACTTTCCCTTCTGCTGCTTCAGCCCGCCTGTCTTATGTAACACTGAGGTGATGCTGCTGCCCCTGTCCCTCCATCACTGTGCTGTTAACTAGAGCACAAAATCCCAGCCTTGTAGGAACTCTGAAGCGGCCTGTGTCCTCCGCAGGCTCTGTCCGCACTCGTGGGAGGAGCAGATGGAGCTGGATGGGAAGGCATTGGCACGAGCTCTGTCTTGAGCAATAGACAACAGATTTTGATGAGTCTATAAGCATTCTGTACCATACCATTTTTATAGAGGGATTATCAAATTTATTTGGTTTTAATGTTGTCCTGTGGTTGAAAATGTATTTGCCATACAGACTGCCCTGTGCTATGTGTTGAAATGATGCCAGGAGTTTTTTTAACCAACAAGCATGGGGCATTGTAATGATTTGAGAAATATTTTAATAAATGTTTTGACTTGTTCTCTCCATGCAAAAAAAGCTGTTTGGTTGGCCTTACAAGTAAAAAAAACATGTGCAAAAGAAAAGTCAGAAGTATTCTGTCTTTGAATTTACTTGCCGTGTCACTATTCAAAAAACCTGATCTGATTTGTTTCAGATTTGATCTGACATATTTGTACTTGTCACATCATTCTCTTATTTTCTTACACTGTGAGTTGTTGAATGTTTATTTTAACATTTTTAAATGAAAGACAGCTTTAAAGTTTACAGGCCTGCCTTACAGTTTTTATTGAATGACACTGAGGTAGATTTTTGACTTCGTTCTACAGCAGTATTATTCATCAGATATAAGCACATAGGTCTACTTGAGTCTTTAATTGTGATTTTGAGGGTTTTGTCGATACTTGGACAATATTATGACAGTGTGAAAAGATGCGCTACAACAGTACTAATTAATTATTTGAGTTTATTATTAACACTATGCTTCCACAACAAATGATAAGCTGCTAAGAGAATTGATAGAACGTGTGTGTAATTAAATGAAGGCTGAGTGAAGTGTCAGATCCACAGTTGAGTGCTTCTGCTGCTCACATTACACCAGTCTGTGAACGAGCTACTAGGCTGCGGCTTTCACAAGTGTCACTGTTAGAATGACAGGCCACAGGTTAAATGTGCACCAACTTTACCGGGGGGGAAAAAAAAAAAACACTAACAGGGTTTCGACCATCACTACCACTTCCTGTTTAATTCCAGTCAGTCTAAAGCCTTGTGTTGTGTGTCTCTTTCAGATTATGTCTACTTCGAAAACTCCTCCAGTAACCCATATCTGATCCGGAGAATAGAGGAGCTCAACAAGGTATGGTCTTCGGCCCATTTGTTTTCATGCACTAGACTGAATCCCCTCTCGCTCAAGCCCTTCCTCACCATATTTATTCTTCTTCACCAATCATAGCTGTTTGTTCTAGAAAAGTATGCCATTATATATCTGAACTTGCTCAAATTGCATTGTTCCTGTAGCTTCATGTTGTTATGACTGATATCTGACTGGTTGTTTTCTATGCAATTTATTTCAGCCATAATTGAGTCTTTGTCTTCTTCTGTTAACTGAAACTGTAATTCTGCTCTGTAGAAATCTTCTTTAACCAAGTTGGATCCATAGATTAAGGACACAAACTCCATTACTTCAGACAACCCTGCACCATACAGGGCCTAGAATGTTGATACTACAGTTTTCAGCATGTCTAACCCTGCTTTGAAACTTTTGTTTTTGTTTTAAAGTCTACGTTTAGAAGGGGTGATTATTTGTCCCCATATTGGATTCAGTTGAGTGCATTGAATCATTGTGCCTTGACTGTAGCTGCATGTGGAAAGCAGCTGCACTTGTTGGATGCAGAGTGTTAATTATGGCCAGTGTAATGACAGTGGAGTATGGCCCAGGCTTCTCTATAACACCCAGCACTAGTGACACAGTCTCAGGATTAAACCCATTTATGTAACACTTTAACTGGAGCGCTTAGGCCTCATGGCCAGTGGCTGCTCAGTCCATCACATAGTTAACATTAGTGTAGTAAACAAGAAAGTGAGGGCTGTCAAATAATGCATGAAGACATTACAATAAGTCTAAAACTATTTATATTCAAACAGTGCATGGTGAATAAATTAAGTTACTACTTAATACTGATTATACAGAGCTCCTGTTATTTTCCTTTTGTGATTATGAACTTAAATATTGGAATAAATATTTGTTTTATTTGATGCAATAAGTCTGGTCTAATATGTTTCAATGGATTTGGAAAAAAAACATGCGTGTTAACAAAATTATTGTAACTTATTATAAATAATTATATATAACTACCTCCCACTTTGGTCCGACTGTAAAAATTCAGTCGGTCAAAAAAAGACCAAATGGCTGAATAATTGCTGAATGAAATTTGAAACTGCTAAATGCATAATGTCCTCAACGCAAATTGTTGCATTATTATTATTACACACTTACAATGTGAATAACATGATATCAGATTTCATCACTTTAATCTTTCCCTAAAGCCTCTGTGATATATTCTCTGTAATGTCCACGTTTGTGCTACTGTTTGCTATCTGTTGAAAGTGGATCTTGACTAGTTTCTTGTCCCCACAGACTGCCAATGGCAACGTGGAGGCCAAAGTGGTGTGTCTGTTCAGGAGGAGGGACATCTCAGGAAACCTCAACACTCTGGCTGACAGCAACGCAAGTGGGTATTACACACAGACACTTAACACGAAACAAAGCACTAATGATCTGGGTTTCAGATGACATGTCAATGTTCTATTGGCCAATAATATTTAATAAATTTGCATTGTTAAAATGCCACCTATTTGTAGTACAGCAAGTTCTAGGGTCAGGTCACTAATAGAAATTGTCAGTAAATTGTTCTTTTAGATATTTAAGAAAGCATAATGTAATCAATAGTGAACATTTTCTCTTGGCCCCCATCTGGGATTATGACTTCATCAGAAGAAGATTGGTCATTCATGGTATGGGACTTGTGGTTCTGCATGGCTTTGTTGATTTTTGTTCCATGACATAATGTAATTATGTCATGGGTCATTGTCTAAAAATACTACTGACAGCCAAAGGTGCTGAAAGTCAAGTGTTACTCATGCTGTATAAAGGTGGTCATTTTAACCAAGTAATTAACAGTCTGGTGACAGATATAAGACTGTTTTGACATGAGGCTATCATGGATTACATTCAAATAGAGTCTGTTTGTGGTGACAGGATTTTCTGCCCAAATGTCACATTGTTGTTTAGTGCGTAACGCTATGCACCCGTCCTGATGGCTCGGTCTGGGCTGAGGAGGAGGAGGAGGAGGAGGAGGAGGAGTGCAGGGGGGACTGGTGCTAATGGTATGCAGACGACTGATGCCTGATCAGACACTCCCCACACCCCACCACAGCCCGCCACCTTCTCTTCCTCCTAAGGCTCCAGACAAAGACATCTACAACAGCCCAGTGCAAGTCAATGCACCGCACACAGTAGGTCCTAACACACACCATCATTGACACAGGCCTTGTGATACTGGGAATTCAATTTCTAATGCCTACTATATCAAAGAAATAATCTTATCATTGAAACTTAGCTAAATAACATAATATTTCACAGTTGCATCTTAGTAAAAAAGTGTTAATGGATTTTATTGGGCTACATCTTATGACGGATTTCACAAACAGATTCAACACACGATTTCATCTGGTTAAAATCTGCTAGTTTTGAATGATTTATACCAATGATATTAAAACCAATCAGAAATGTGGAGGTTAGTGTTATCTCTGAGAAAACTGCTACATAAAGGCCTCACTCCGTTTATATATAAATGGAGAAGAGACTGTGTAAATGAATAAAATGTTGTGTTTATTGATAATTGCCATACAGAATGGAGGCAACACTTGTTTTCGGTCTTCTGAGGCTTAAAACATATCATTATTGTAACCCCATGTATTGGGATATTATCAAACCTTGAGTTGCAAATGATTGCATCCCTACTGTCTTTATGCAAGAACAAAATCAGTGGTTGCAATTGGCAAGTCATAAACACTACAATTAAGTAAAATAATGTCCTCTGCAAATGACAAAACACTCAGCTAAAAATCTGCTAATCCTGTGGTTTAGACCTACAAAGTTTTCACAAATGCATGTGATTCTTCCATTACTTTAGCAGTTCATATTTTAGTCTTGTCTCAAATGTTAGGCAGCTACTATTGAGCTTTAAGTTTTAAATTTGCACTCTAAAGAAAAGGTCAAGAATTACACAAGCAGATCCAAATAATCTGGAAGGGAATCTGGTAAAAAAAACAACAAAGAAAACTGTACAGATTTAGAATCACCTTGACTAATGCAGTCTTAATTTTAGTAACCTTTTAAATAGGGCATGGGCAGATGGTTCAAACATATTTTAATCAAGTATAAATTATGCTTTTAAACTCTCCACCCCTCTGCCTTGGTCCATTTTGGCCCTTAGTTTAGAGTGCTCTGTTTCAAAGTCCACTCAGCCCTGAGCAGACACAAAGTGGCGTTTGTGCCCTGCTCTGGTGGGGCAGAGCTTTGCGTGGCACACTCAAGACGTGTCCGGCTTATTCTTGGACATGTTATCACTAAACCTGGCTCTATCTGCATTACAGCCACTCGCATCGATTTCAAGGCAACAAAGAGGCCCTTGATCTCTGGCACAGAATGGGTTAATTCTAACTCGTCTTTGTAAGGAACAAGTGTGTGCGCTCCCCCGTTTTCTTTTTGTGTGTGTGCGTGTGGAGGGACTTGTGGGGATACATGTTTTGGGGGGGGGATGGGCGCCTCAGGTTTGGCACACAGGGTTTCCTACTTAGTCTGGCAGGGACTAGCCGGACAGGGGGTGGAGGGAGGGGGGAGGTGAGAGGTTAACAGAAAGGGGGTGTGGCCTGAGGTGGCGTCCCTCTCCACTCCGCAGCTATCTATGCTTTTCTCTCCACCTTGGCCTCACTCACAGGGTTTCCCGTGGCTGAGTGCAGGGGCGGAGTCCTCGCAGATGGAGCCCTCTAGTCCCACCCCCACAGCTTGCCACAAATTACTCGGCCGCCTTGAAATTAGGAATGCGCAATCTAGTGGCCAAGCATAAACGTACAGTGTGCGTGGATATCTAGTGACTGGGCTGTCACATAGGTTAACAATGAAATTGCAAGTTTATTCTTTTCAGAACTACAAAGTTTTGCACAATTAAGAAAGACATGATACTTATACAACAATTTGATGTTTTGTAGATATTACCAACATAAAGGCTAGCTAATTTTAGACTGTTTTGTAAGCAAAAGTCTTATTTAACCAAATAAAATACTGTAGTGGTTCAGTGATTTGATTGGATTTTTTTCAGGAGAGTTTGAGGAAGAGTCCAAACAGCCAACTCTTTCAGAACAACAGAAACACCAGCTCAAGCACAGAGAACTGTTCCTATCTCGACAGTTTGAGTCTCTACCTGCAACACACATACGGTACTTCAATTTTTATTTTATCTTTGAGTATTTCAGAATTCAAATTATCCGTACAATATAGCATACAGTGTAATGGTGTGCAAACCCTTATATGTGCCGTCTCGTCAGGGGCAAATGTAATGTGACACTCCTCAATGAGACTGATGTGCTGTCTGGGTACCTGGACAAAGAGGTGAGTGCCTTCTTCACACCTCCTCACGCCTCCTCACAACTCCTCATATCTCCTCATTTCTCTTCATATCTCCTCATTTCTCTTCATATCTCCTCATTTCTCTTCATATCTCCTCATTTCTCTTCATATCTCCTCATTTCTCTTCATATCTCCTCATTTCTCTTCATATCTCCTCATATCTCCTCATATTTTCTCATACCTCCAGTGTGTTTGACTCTATTCTTTGGTCAGGACTGCTTCTTTTACTCGCTGGTGTTCGACCCTGTGCAGAAGACACTGCTTGCTGACCAGGGAGAGATCCGAGTGGGCTCTAAGTACCAGGCAGAGATTCCAGACATGCTGGCTGAAGGTGTGGTGGAGATGCAGGAACCTAACAGTGATGTAGTGTCATGTAGTTGAATTGGCTCCCTTTTTTGGTAGATGAATCAGACACCAGAGTCCAGGAGAAACTGGAAACCAAGGTGTGGGACCCCGACAACCAGCTCAAAGACTCTCAGATCGACCAGTTCCTGGTGGTGGCAAGGTATGCACCCGGGCCATCTGTCCCCCACTTGAGTAATCAGACTCAGCCTGTTACCATGGAGATTTGTCACTGAGCATAGCCAGACGTTTTGGATCAAATGTATGATCTTTGAGGTGTAGCAATTTCATATATCAATATGTTGGTGGCACCTTTGGTGGTGGTTGTACACACACACACACACACACACACGTACATGACGTTTGACTTTGTCAAATGTTTGTCGTCTCTGACAGCTATGACCAAAGTGCAGCATATAACGCCAATAGTGAATGTTCACGCACTAGCGTGCAACTTTCAAAAATACCCTAAGACTAAACAGTGTTCTATGCCTCTCCTCTCACCCCTGTTACCTGTGTGTGTTGCAGGGCGGTGGGCACCTTCGCCAGAGCGCTGGACTGCAGCAGCTCTATCCGACAGCCCAGTCTCCACATGAGTGCCGCCGCAGCCTCCAGGGACATCACACTGGTAAGAACAACAATAACAACTGTCCACACAACAGAAACATACACATTCAGAAATTATTAAAATGTGTATTCTGTGCAGTTCCATGCTATGGACACCCTGCAGAAGAACGGCTATGATCTGGCCAAAGCCATGTCCACTCTGGTTCCTCAGGGTGGCCCTGTGCTCTGTCGAGATGAAATGGAAGAGTGGAGTGCCTCTGAGGCCATGCTGTTTGAGGAGGCCCTGGAGAAATATGGAAAAGACTTCAACGACATCCGCCAGGACTTTGTAAGAGGCTACTAATACAGCACTGTGTTCTCCTGACTGAGAGCACTAGATAAACATTTGTCTTCCTCTGCAGCTGCCATGGAAGTCACTGGCCAGTGTGGTGCAGTTCTACTACATGTGGAAAACTACAGACCGCTATATTCAGCAGGTCAGTAACAGGGCAATGCTTAGTATTTTGTCTTACGATATTGCAATCATTTAATATAATCTGTATGTTTTATCAGAAACGCCTAAAAGCCGCTGAAGCTGACAGCAAGCTGAAGCAGGTGTACATCCCCACCTAGTGAGTATGACAAGAATTGCAACACAAAGGTCCAGACTTCCAGAACTATAGGTATAATGATGTGATGTCTGTCCACAGCACCAAACCTAATCCAAACCAGATCATGGTGCCAGGCAGCAAACCAGGGATGAACGGAGCCGCTGGGTTCCAGAAAGGCCTCAGCTGTGAGAGTTGCCACAGTAAGTTGTTTATATCTTCATCATTATTTCAGCAGGATTCATTCATATAATCTGCTAATGGTTTAAACTGGTGTGTCATCCACAGCTGCCCAGTCTCCTCAGTGGTATGCCTGGGGGCCTCCGAACATGCAGTGCAGACTGTGTGCCTCATGCTGGATTTACTGGAAGAAGTATGGAGGCCTGAAGACTCCCACACAACTGGAGGGTGCAGCCCGCGGAGGCTCTGTAAATCTCATCTCTGAACAGTATTAAACTCTACTGAATGTACTGAACTGCACGCCTTCACTCAGTCTCTTCTTTCCATAAAGGAGTCTGGTCCTCGAGGTCACATGACTCGACAGGAAGTGCAGGGCATGTCCCCATTCACCCGAAATGAAGGCAGAGCCAAACTTCTCGCCAAGAACCGTCAGACTTTCATCCTCCAGACAACCAAACTGACACGTGTTGCTCGGAGAGTCTGTGAGGATATACTACAGCCACGACGAGCTGCCCGCCGGCCATACGCCTCCATCAATGCCAACGCTGTCAAGGCTGAGTGTATGCCTATTCATCTGTGTTTTAAAGAGCCCTCTACTCTGTTCTGTGTTCTCACCAAGTGTGTCTTTTTAGGTATGACCAGGCTGCCTAAAGCCACTAAGACCCCCCTTAAGACCAAAATCATCCCTCGACCGTCACTGGCGAGCATTGTCAAAGACCTGGGTATGAACAAGTTCTGTATGTCCTTAGCTCCTCTTTGTATGTACTGACTCTTCTGGCTGGCTCTTCTGTGCAGCCATCTCTGCTCCCCTCAAACTCAAGGCGTCCCGAGGACCACCAACTCCTATCAACAGAAACCAAGCCACGCAGCCACGTGTGGGCCAAGGCCTCCTGGGAAAGAGAGGCTTTGACAGTGTATGTTTTCATTTTAGTTGGCTTCAGTTGGCTTATGTATTTTATGTATCTCTGCATGTGATGTAGTTGAAACGTGTATTTGTGGCCTGAAGTTTTTGCTGTGTTCATGCTAATTCCATGTTCCCTGTTGATGCACAAGCACAGTCTTATACACATCTTATGAGTGACATGAGTGTGTGCTGCTCCATTTGGAATTTAAACCTTAGCCTGAAGGGCTAGATGGCAACACTTTATGAAGCATCCCCCGGCTTGTTGTGCTGTTTGCAGCCATCAGTCATGAACAAATTTTTTTATGGGAATTTAAATAATAATTTTAAGTTACAATTGAGGTTTTTCCCTGATTTGTTATTTCTGGGTCTCAAAATAAATGCTGTCTTTAGAATTGTTTATTTATTGACCCCTGCTTTCTTCTCTCATAGGCAACAGGGGTTCCCTACCCAGCCAATGGGAGGCCATACACATCAGGGTTAAGGACCAGCTCTCAGTCTGTCATCAAGCGACCAAAAATGAACCAAGGAGAGGCTCCCAACCCTGTGGTGTTTGTGGCCACCAAGGATACCAGGTACTTTTTACATCATATTAATACAATCAAGTGTCCTGCGTCTTCTCATGTTTGCTGTAGTGTTCATCTAATAAAAATCTGCTCTGTCATTGGGCCAGAGCGCTGAGAAAACACTTGACCCAGTCTGAGATGCGGCGAGCAGCGAGGAAGCCACACCTCCCAGTCAGGATAAAGTTGCCCCCTCCTCCCCGCTCCCTGGCTATGCCCCTGCTGCCCTCCAGCACCAGTGAGCCCATCGTCTTGGAGGACTGAAGGACTGTGTGCACTGGACATGGATACTGTGTCTTTACTTTGTTTTTTGTCCAGCCCTTCACTTCTGTTACTTCCCAAAACTTTGACTTTGTCCAGACTTTTATTCCATGCCCTTAACTGTCTGCCCTTTTATAACACCCATTTTTTACATGTGTAATTTAAAGCAGATATTTTCATCCTAATATGATGACAAAGCACACAATGTTCCCCATGTCTTTATGTAAATATATGCATCTTTGTGGGGTCATCCCTCCAGTATTTGGAGTGGGGGACAGTGTGCACCTGTCGGAGCTGAAGGTCTGATAAGACTTGCTTTGCACTCCTCACTTCAGCTGCAGGGGCCTAGAGCCCACGACATTCAGGCTGTTAACAGCAGAGTATGTGGTCTGAGAGTTTGTTTGCAGTGACAACTCGTTACCTTTTAGTGATCGTTTTTAGTCTACAGGGCCTCCCCAATGTGTCAAAACTACGTGGAGTTTATATTTTCTCATATATAATCACAAATCATATAATGAGATATGTGTATCCAATTCAAAATCATGACAGCCTTAACTTGTTTTTCCTGATTAGTACTTTTAAAAGACACATCTTGCATTTCCTAACATTGTTCTAGGGAAATGAATGATGTAAGTCAGTAGTAGTAGTATTATTATTACTGGTTGTAAAACTGAGCTGTGTCTGAAGGCATGTTTATCTCACCTTATGCTCGCAGAAAACTTTGTGTTGGCCCTGTAGCTTAAAGAGATCATAGATTTGTAGGACAAAATCTTGTGTAGTTTTGAGGCTCAGTAAATACTTACCATGGATTTGCACGGGTGACTGTGCCATGACTGATCACCATGGTGACAAACACATTAGGCGTTCTGTATGTGTCTGCATATGTGCAAGCCATAATGTGTAATACACATTTAAAAATGACCAGAGAAAAAGCAATGAAAAGTTGGGTCAACAATGTGACCAAATCTGAATAAAAAGCAATATGTGGAGTCTACAGAAGAGGATTAAGGCATGTGAGATTAAGTTAAAACTTATTTTATATTCTTATTTTGAGTTTTCATTTGGCCTTAATCTTCTCTGTAGGAGACCAATGATGTCTAACTTGAGTGAAATGATTGTGTATAAAAATACAAAAGATGTGTCACTTGTAGTTTCACATAAATTTGACTTTTGTCGTTTGTACTATAATAAAGGTGAACGCAAAAATGCTGATTGGCTAATTATAACTCCATATTTGAAGTGAACAGTGGAGTTATAGGCAAGTTTGGTCCCAATGTGGGCTGTGTAATATTTCTAATATTGAAATTGAAGTGTTGACTTTGTAGCAAATAATGTGTAAAAAGTACAAAAACTGGTGTAATGAAAACTTTTGTACATTTGACGTGTGTAACTCTGCTCCCGTGTGATGGAGATGGCTCTAACAGGCTACTGTACATGTGACATACTGCTCTCCTTCATGGGCAGGTGGACATTTGAAACTGGGGACAAAGGGATGGGCTGTGATTTTTGTATGGAGAGACAAACATGCTACAACTGAAGCTTTTCTCAATTTGTTTTTTATTCTGATGTCTGTATCATTTAATGTATCTTCATAAAAAATAAATAAGATTTTCTGTGGTCACCATTTGTACCTTTCTGAATTCGCAGGGGTGTCAAACTCAATTTCACCGAGGGCCACATCAGCAAAATGGTTTGTCTCAAATTTGCAAAGATAAAAAAAAATGTCTGTGTAACTGCATAACTCCTGATAAACTGATATTTTAAGACAGTCATACATTTAAATTTCCCTTGTCGCGGGTCACATAAAATGACATGGCGGGCCGCATTTGGCCACCGGGCCTTGAGTTTGACACATGTGAGTTAGAGGAATCTAAGCTTTTAAATAATAAAATAAAAACACTAAAGCGTGCAGGTCTATGGAAGAGTAGAACTGACAAAAGTGGATTAAACATTTTACCGGCATTTTTGTTATTACGAGAAAGTATTACGTTAAAACGTTTTTTTCCGTTAAAGCGTACAATCCATACAAGTTATAACGACTTCAGTTTGTCGTTTCAACGTGAACATATTGCACTGAATAGGGGCCATGCAGTCATATTAAGCAGGTCCGAGCGCCCGATCTGGTTGAGTTGTAGCAATGCGCAGGGGAGGATCGAGGCAAGCGCTTATCATTTTGCTTATGTTTTAGATGACAGGATAGACTGCATGGCACTCCGACTCCACCGAATTGTAGGCATAAGCCTGCCTTTTAGACGTGCCAATGCGCCTGGAAATCAGAGATCACATGCGTCTGTTCCTAATTAAAGGCACGTATATGTACACCATTACAGGCTCTGGGCTGTTGTGGCATGTCAGTGTGCACCTTACCCAATGGTTGGTGGCACCAATAATAAAGGGTGATCTGTGCCCGCACATCTGTATCGGCGCCGCTCAAGTAACCAGCCACATTTCCTCTGGAGCGCGCTTATATGCCTGAACACGCTGACATTCTGATTCCCTCCCGGCTTCCTCTTACTTCCCAAAAGCCTACGTGCCTTCACCCACATGGAGATGTTACTTCAGACATGGAATCTGTCAGATAGACTGTGATTATGAGGACCTGTAGCTTTGTCCAGACTCCAGTGATTGTTCAACCATGCCCCTTCTCCTCGAACACCCCGAGACTATGCGTCGGCGCCCTAGCTGGTTCGCTTCTTAGCGCGCTGCTTCAGGTGTGCTGGACGCACGCATCCCATGATGCCCTTGCGCCCTGCCCTCCACAGAACAGAGAGCTACAACCCCACGTATCAGAAACATGCTGAAACCGCTAAACCTTGTGGTTCATTTTGGATCTTCATCTGAAGGCTCACGCTCTGAAGGCTTTTTAGCTGGGACGGAGAAGGGACAGCCTAAATATTAGTGCGTTCCTAATTTAGGCCTACATTTAAAACACATTTCGTTCTTTAAAGCTCTCAAAAGAAATTTGTTCTACTCCAATTTCAGACCCCTTTTAATTAAATGGCTGTATAATCACTTCCTACACAGGTGTGATTTCTTACAAATCAGTAACGAGGATTTTCACTAAACGTGTATTCTCCAATGTGGATTGGACCTGCGCTACACTTACACTAAATCTCTGCAGCTATACATTTATTTGACACAATATCTATTCCAACTTAATAGACTGCTTACGCATATGCAACAACTACTAGTCACATTTTTGCTTATTGTATTATTTTTAATCCTGCACCATAGACTGCATAATAAAATAAAAAAAATATATATATCATAAAATACATAAGATAGATATATACAGTCGATGGCCCGCACGCGCACGATCCTGTCACGTGACAGAGCACACCTGAGGCACGTTGACCTAACGCCTGTAGGCGTGAGATGGAGGTGGGCACAGTATAAAACCTCCACACGCGGTCAACTCCTTGTCTTAGACGCCTCTATTAGGCAGGAATGGTTAGACCTATGCCTCTCTACTAACACAACACAAGCCGGGTCTGACAGCTCACTCTTGGCCTTTTGAGCACGCTGCAGTCGGCGCTTATGTCTTCTCCGCTCTCCAACGTAAAAAACCCTTATACCGCAACCATGTTTGAGGTGAGTATAAAAATTCGATCTAGTCATGTTACATGTCTTTAAAACTACACACAGTTAAATAGGCCTGACTAATTAGTATAGTTAAATTCACTGTTTAGCTGTTAATGGCTTTTTCAGTTTTATGAACGTTTCAAACTGCAGTAACTCATGCACTAAACTGTCTCTTTTCAGACAAGCAGTGATGACCTGTTCCTACCTGCTTACCATGAGGAGCTGGTGGACAACCTGCTATCCAGTGAAGAGTCTGATGGTGACAGTGGTGGTGAGGGCCTGTCCCTGGCCAAGGCCCTGCTGCCTCTGGTGGAGTCCTCCTCCCCTCCACTCATCCCTTTTGTGTGTTCCACCCGCTACAAGACTGAGTTGTGCACCAGCTACTCTGGCTCTGGTGTCTGCAAATACGCCGACCGCTGTCAGTTTGCCCACGGTCTCCATGAGCTCCATGTGCCCTTCCGACACCCCAAATACAAGACTGAGCTGTGCCGAAGCTACCACACAACAGGCTACTGCTACTACGGCAGCCGCTGTCTGTTTGTGCACAGCCCCGATGAGCAGAGGCCCTGTGTGCGCCGCAAGAGGAATGTCCCCTGCCGTACTTTCAGGACCTTTGGCGTCTGTCCCTTTGGCACCCGCTGTAACTTCTTGCATATTGAGGGTGGAGAGATTGGAAGCAGCCTGACAGACTCCCATGAGGCTGTAGAGAAGGCCCCTAACCCTATGGCTCAGAGTCCTGCCAGTCCCCAGGTACAGCCCCAGTCCAAGGATTGGAGGCCCAGAGGAGCAATCTGCCGCACTTTCAGCTCCTTTGGCTTTTGCTTGTATGGTACACTCTGTCGCTTCCAGCATGGCCTTCCCAACAAACTCTCCGGCACTGAGCCCAGTCCAGGCCTGTTTGGCTCCAGGTCCTCCCAGGGCAGCAGTGGCCTTCCTTCTCCCTGGTTCACATCTTCCCCAGGCTCTTCAGCCTCCTCCTCACCCCCCTCCACTCCCCCGCTCACAACCCCTACTGCAGAGGCCACAGCCAACAACGCCTTCACTTTCTCTAGCCAGCACCTGAGTGAGCTGCTTCTGCCCCTGGCCCTGCACCTGCAGCAGCTGGAGAGCACCAAGGCTCAGGAGATCTGGGACAACCGGGCACTCTGACATGCTGTCTTCACACAGGGGCACTCGCAGCATTTGTATTCTTGAATTTTTTTAATTTTTTTTTCCCCCTCAGGAACTAACTTTTTTGAGGTTTGAGTGCTTCTGTCAGCAGGTCAAGCTGGACTTGAACTGTTCAGTTGTAGGCCTCTAGTCTGTAAGGTTTCGGATGGGCCTTGTCTCAATGTAAAAATTTTAACTATTGTACATAATCAATGATTTGAGTAAGTAATGCTTGATTGCAGCATTGTGATTAAACCATTTTAAAACTATGCTATTCTGGTTCCTCTGTTATAGGCCTAAAACCACTATTCACTGAATCTTTACGCGTACTGTAGCTGTAATCCATTGGGTGTTTTGTGTCACTGCACTTGCACCTAAACTTTCCTTTATCAATGAAATGTGGCGCTTTTATTTTGGTACCGGAAACGTCTGCCAATGACGTTATAATTGTGCGACTACACAACTTCAATGAAAAATGCAACGATCAAGCATTTAACTTGAAAGCTGGGAGAGTATGGTTAAACTCTTTCTATCACAAATTTAAGTTTCGTTATTAAGGCGCGATTGGCTTTACATTTTTTTGCAATTGGTCTTAGCCAAATCAAAGCATTAAGCCAGTTTTATTTGGAATATTTCGTTTTCTGTGGCTGCAAACCTCCAAAAACATTCAAAACACGTGAGGTTTTCGGAGCAGACTGCAGCTGTCGCTACGAGGATGGCTGATCGAGAGGAGCGTCGTTTTGCCGAAGTTTCCCGGGACTCTGTCAAACTGATGGCCGAGGGCGCGGGCGTAGAGCTCGGAGACGACCTAGCGGCTCTCCTGGCCGAGGATGTGTGTTACCGACTCAGGGAAGCTACGCAGGTGAGTGCCCGTTTATCAACCTTAAAATTTCAAACCAGTGCAATGAATAAATACACAAGTTCTCCCACAACGCCCGCTTTGGGAGCAACTCTCCGTTTGAAGCAACAGTAAAATCCACATTTTAGTTGGCAAATATGCAGGAAATGTTTGGTTCACAACACCTAGACATTTTTACCTGTGCTTTTCCAAATTACACAGTTACCCTTGTTGCATTGGCATGAGTGTTAAACACATTTGTCCTGCTTCCATCCAAGCTACCATTATGGGTTTGTCTTTCACCACAATACTGATTTCTACTATCCCTAATTTACATGTTTTTGTCGCTCAACAGAGCAGCTCCCAGTTCATGAGGCATGCAAAGAGGAGGAAACTGACTGTGGAAGACTTTAACAGAGCTCTGCGATGGAGTAATGTAGAGGTAATTGCAGTAAGTCTACTGTTTACATGGTTTAAGTTGAATTTACTGATTCTCATGCTCCCAGGCCATTTGTGGATATGGCGCTCAGGATGCTATGCCTTTTCGCTCGCTTAAAGAAGGGGAACTTTTCTTCACTGAGGACAGAGAGATTAACCTGGTGGAGCTGGCCTTAGCCACTAACATACCCAAAGGCTGTGCTGAGACTATGGTGAGAGGTAAGGGCTTTATCGATACATTGTAATGAAATAAACTTAATATAAAAACTACAAATTATTTACTGTCGTTTTAGTTAATGTCTCATATCTTGATGGAAAAGGAAACTTGGAACCCCAAGGAACTGGTAAAACATTACATAAATGTATTTTATATACTATATTATTAACATATTATTTTTCAGTTCCCACAGCAGTGCAGTCCCTCTCTGATGACCTGTTGAAGTACTATCAGCAAATCACAAGGGCTATTCTGGGGGAGGACCTCCACCTTATGAAGGTAAAATTCGGTATATGAGCCTGTGGTTTTGAATATGGTGAGTTAACTTTACATCATGTGTTCCTCTGACCTGCCTATGGATTTTCAGGTGGCTCTTCTGGACCTTCAGTCAAACTCTAAGATTGCTGCCCTTCTGCCTTACTTTGTTTATGTCATCAGTGGGGTATGTATGACATTTACCATGTCTCTGTCTAAAATGTATTATGTGTAACAGAATAACTAGGCTGGACTGAATTTTAAAGATGCAGCATGTAACCTTTCTGGTCCAGGGTCCGCCACCTGATTATCACCATGGAGATGTTATTGCTTTGCCTGGAATGTGCCACAGCATTACAAGCTAGTTTCAAATCAGATAAGGTGTTTTTAATGCCAAAAACACCTTATACTTTATTTAACAAACCCATCCTTAAAAGACATCACAATAAATTACTTGTATTTTATGTCTATTTCATGTTGCCCATTTAAGCCTGTGACATTTTTAGGTGAAGTCAGTGAGTCATGATCTGGAGCAGCTAAACAGGCTTCTGCACATGGTGAAGAGCTTGGTCCAGAACCCATATCTCTACCTGGGCTCGTATGTGCGCAGCCTGGTCTCTAGTGTCATGTACTGCATCCTGGAGCCTCTGGCTGCCTCCATCAACCCCCTGAATGACCATTGGACTCTCAGGGACTACGCTGCACTGCTCCTCAGCCATATTTTCTGGTGTGTAGGAAGAGAAATGATGATTGATTGTAAGTTCTGTGTATGTTATGTGACTCTGGGGATGTTTGCAGGACCCATGGAGATCTCGTCAGTGGTTTATATCATCAGATTCTGCTGTCACTGCAGAAAGTCCTGTCTGACCCTGTGCGCCCCCTCTGCTCACATTATGGGGCTGTGGTAGGCCTTCATGCTCTAGGGTGGAAAGTATGTGGAAGATTTGATATAAATCCTTATTGGTAATGTCAGTTACACTTCTAACTGGTTTGATCATGCGACAGGCTGTGGAGAGAGTGCTCTTCCCACACCTTCCTGCGTACTGGGCCAACCTCCAGGCTGTTCTGGATGACTACTCGGTTTCAAATGCCCAGGTCAAAGCAGATGGGCATAAAGTCTATGGAGCCATTTTGGTCAGTATAGCATTTACTTATTTATATTTGTATGTGTAGGTATATAATATGTGTGTGTTTGGATTTTACACATGCAAACAGAATATGACTCAAAAATAAGGCCTAGATTTAAATAAAAAAAAAAGTGTGGTTAAACTGTGTTACTTTTTGAGAGACTGACCAGATAAAATTATTTGGTTTTGTGTACTCCAGGTGGCAGTAGAGCGCCTCCTGAAGATGAAGGCACTTTCTCTGACTCAGCCTGCAGAAGGAAGCTCCAGTGGGCAGCCTGGTTCTATGACAGGAGGCCTGGGCTACAGGGTGAGCTCTCCTGGCCTCAGTCCCCCTCCAGAGCCCCTGTCTGAGGCTGCTCTGGGCATCGCCAGCCATCTCCAGGCTGGGGGAGCAGGTTGCCCCTGGGAGGAGTGGGCCCCTGTACCACTGCCTGACATGTACTCTGAGCTCTACTCCTTCTTTGGGGACAGTCTGGCTGTGCGCTTCAGTACAGGACCGGGCTTTGGGAGCTACCCTGCCTGTGCCCCCTCTCACACTGGGGATGCTAAGAAAGAAGTCTCAGGTCCAACCTCCAACACTGACGCCACACGAAAAATGCCACAGCTGACTGCTAATCTCAACATCAGCCCGAGGCAGGACGGGAGTCCACGCACTGACCCCCCTCCTCCTAGTCTGGCTGCCACAGGGTCAGGAAGGTGAGCAAAAGAGTTCTTTGTGTAGGTATGCTTTGTTAAATACTTTCTGATTGTGCTGGCAAATCTGAACATAAAAAATGTATGCAAAGTTACCAACTACACAAGTTCATTTAAAAAAAATGCACACAACCCCCCCCCCCCACATCATTCTATATTTTTATGATTTCATGTGATGTATTATGATGCACTGTACTGGGAATCTACATAATTGACCACATGCCCGCTCCTCTTCCTCAGATCTGTGGCTCGCTCCTCCTCTGTGCCACGCTCCAGGTCCTCATCTCGCTCTGGTCAGCGTTCAGCTGGACCGTCCCGGGACGTCTTTCCCAAGGCTCGCTTCACCTCCTCCCAGAACACGCCTCCAGCTTTCTCTTTTCTGATTGGTGGGCGTCAAATGGGCCGTCATTGTCAAGGCCGGCGCCCCTTCCAGACTACTTTTGCTCCAAACCCTCCTCTTTCTGCCATCCCACCACGAGCTTATGCCCACAAACTGTCCGTGATTGGAAGAGTGGGCAAACCTGTGCGGCACTGGGCACATTCTCACTATTCGCTTCACCTTCCTCTGTAGAGAACTGTTACTAGAGCGACAAATTGACATTTCTGTATTTTCAGTGTATATATGTATCATTTCTCAATAGTTTGTAATTAGATAAATGATTAAATTCTTATTAAACTCAAGTGCAATTTTTAAATTGTATTTAATTTTATTTTCACACTACTGAATGCGAGTTAAACTATAGACAGTGCCAACATGCATTAATATGGTTATGATGACTTGATCTTGATAGAAATACTAATGAGTTTAAAGGGTTTCTAAGCAATTTCAATGGGCTTTGAAATTGACTGGGATTGTTTGATAACAGACAAGACACTTTATACTTAACATTGTTTTCACCTAATTTTCCTCAGCGATTTCACGTTTTTACCACCCCACTTAATTTCAGATGTTTATTTTAATTTGAGGTCTCCAATCATCCATAAGACTAATAATGGTCAACAGAAATAAGTGTCATTGGAAACTCCTACATAGATTTCTTTGTCTCTGTTTAGACTTGTATCACTAACGTGCTCTAAATATTTAAAGCCACAGGAGCAAGTGTCTGGTTTCCTTCAGGACCCAACCATCCAAAGACAATGGCCCGATGGCGTGGCTGCTCTTTGGGGTGGCAGACAGCGGCCTTCCCCTGCCTGGTGGTCTGCTACATCCTCTTTTTGGTCCTGGGGGGGCTGGTGTTCAGGGCGCTGGAGATGCCCTTGGAGAAGAAACTGCAGGTGGAGGTGGGAGAACTGTGGAGGACTTTTCTGAAGGAGAATCCATGTGTCCAGGAATCCAAACTGCAACATTTGCTGGGAAAAGCCCTGTCTGCCCATCACACCAACGTGGCCGTGCTCCAGGCTGAAAAAGACGAGAGGCACTATGACTTCACATCATCGCTGTACTTTGTCATCGTCACCCTCACCACCATGGGTAAGTACAGGGTAAAGATTTTGGGTCAACTAAAAAAGCACACAAAATGTTTTCCTATTTGCTTAGAAAATATGTCTAGTCTAATTTCTTGATTTGCAGTCTGTAGTAAGAAATATTAATTGTATCATTTGTGCACTGTAATTATACAACACTGCATATTCACTGGGGAAGTTAACTTTTGAAATCTATATTGTATGTAAAAATATTGACTGAAATTGAAAAAAATCAAAAAGCAATTTCTTAATGCTGACTAAAATTATCAAGACAAATCAAAATAAATAAACTATGCATTTTTAGTAAAACTATGCATTTTAGTTTGCAGTTTAGCATTTCATACAGTGTAAAAGGTGATATTTTCACAATTTTGATATCGTGATGGGTCTTACTGTGACCACTTCTTGTACATTCTTAGGTTCCGATGTGTACTACCCCCAGTCAGATGAATCCAAATTCTTCTGTCTGGTCTACTGCGTCATCGGCATCCCACTGACCCTGTTCCTCTTGGGGCTCCTCTCAGAGACCCTCCTCCTGCCTATGGTCACCTACACCCCTGTCAGACACCTCCACTCATTCTGGGGCCTGTCCCTGTCCCAGGCTGCCCTGCTCCACGCCTTTGTGCTCTCGGTGCTGGTGCTGGGTTTGCTCTTCCTCCTCCCTGCCGTCCTCATCTCCGCTGTAGAGCCAGACTGGAGCTTCCTGGATGCCCTCTTCTTTTGTTTTGTGGTCCTAAGCACAGTGGGACAAAGTGGGTGTGCTCTGGGGATGAACTGGAGCCTGAATGCAAGGGAGGCGCTGGAACTATTCACTACATGTATGTGCTAAATATTTGCTAAATGTCTAAAAAAAATTCTGCTCTCATTATTCTGGCAATTTTTCATTACTTTCTTCAAAGTCAGAAATTTACATACATTTTATTAGTATTTGGTACCACTGCCTTTTAAAACAGTATGACTTGTGTTGAACATTTTGGATATCCTTCCACAAACTTCTTACAATAGTCGGCAAAAATTTTGTCCCATTCCTCCTGACAGAAATGGTGCAACTAAGCCAAGTTTGTAGGCCGCCTTGCTCGCACATGTCTTTTTAGGTCTGTCCATAAATTTTGAGCAGGACTGAGATCAGGGCTTTCTGATGGCCACTCCAAAACATTAACTTTGTTGTCCTTAAGCCACTTTGTAACCAGTTTGGCTGTATGATTTGGGTCATGGCCCATTTGGAAGACCTGTGTGTGTCCAAGCTTTAACTTCCTGGCGGATGTCTTGAGATGATGCTTTAGTATTTCCACATAATGTTTTTTCCTCATGATGCCATCTATTTTGCTGCAGAAGAGACCTTTTGAAATCTACAAAACAAACCCCACAACATGATTCTGTCACCCCTGTATTTCACAGTTAGGATGGTGTTCTCAAGCTTCCCCCTTTTTCCTCCAAACATAACAATGCTCATTAAAGAGAAACAGTTCAATTTTAGTTTTGTCAGACCGCAGGACAGGTCTCCCAAAATTAACATCTTTGTCCCTGTGTGCACTTGCAAACTGTAATCTGGCTTTTTTATGTTTCTTTTGGAGTAATGGCTTCTTCCTCCCAGAGTGGCCTTACAGCCCATGTCGGTACTGTATTTGTTTCATTGTGGATAATGACACACTCTTACCAGCTTCAGCCAGCATCTGCACAAGGTCTTGTGCTTTTATTCCTGGATTGATATGCGCATTTTGGACCAAAGCACGTTCATCTCTGGGACACAGAACCTGTCTCCTGGTATGACGGCTGGACATTCCTAATAATAATGAATTTTATTTATAAGCGCCTTTCAAAACACCCAAGGACACTGAGCAAGATAAAATTAGATAAAAAACATACAAGTACAATAAAACATGACAAAAAACTGATAAAAGATGTGTGATTGGTTACAAGACGTAGGACAGTCTGAACAGGTGAGTTTTGAGTCTGGATTTGAAGAGTGGAAGAGAGCCTAAGTTGCGGAGATCAGGAGGGAGAGAGTTCCAAACCTGGGGGCCAGAGCGGCTGAAAGCCCTGTTCCCCATGCTCACAAGTCGGGCAGAGGGTACAGTGAGCTGGAGGAGGAGGAGCGGAGAGTGCGGGCAGGAGCAGCAATGTAGAGGAGGTCAGATATGTATGAAGGGGCTAGGTTGTGTATTGCCTTGAAGGTAGTAATTAGTATTTTGAAGTTAATTCTCTTTTATGGGGAGCCAGTGGAGTTGTCGAAGGACAGGGGTGATGTGGTGGATAGTGGGGGTCCGTGTTATGACCCGGGCTGCAGAGTTCTGAAGGAGGAACCTCCTAGGAGGTTTATAGTTGCGTTTAATTGTTTGAACAGATGAACGTGGCATCTTCATGCATCTGGAAATTGCACCCAAGGATAAACCACACTTTCTCTTACTAATATCTTTGCTTTTAACTTTCCCATGATGTTACACAAAGAAGTAGTGTGTTTCAGGTGTGCCTTCAAATACATCCACAGGTGTGTCTCTAACTCAAATGCTGTCAATATACCTATGAGAAGCTTCCAAAGACCTGACATCATCTGGGTTTTCCCAAATTGTTTAAATGCATAGTGATCTCACTGTATGTAAACTTATGACTTTAAAAAGTAATGAAAAATTGTCTAAAAAAAATACCTTCCCTCCTTATTCTGGTATTTAGCAAATAGAAATAATTTGTGTAACTTATGTGTCCTTTTTATATAGTGTATGTAAACGTATGGTGTTTATATATATATATATATATATATATATATGAGTGATTAGTGTGACTGCAGATTCTCCATCAGCTGTGGCAAAAATTGAATCTTACAACTAGCAAGTATGGAGGACTAGAACTGAGAGGACAATGTTTTCAAAAATTGTTATATACATCGTAAAGCAATTGTCCTTATTCAGTTGTACCTTTACTGACCTCTTGTGGCTTGAGGGATCCAAAATAAACAAATGGGCATCATAAGCTCAAATCTGGAAATTTTGTTGACAAACTGTCAAACCTATAGAGAAAAATATGCACAACATTTCACTGATTTACCAAAAGCTGGTGGTTGTTTTATTCCTACATAGACATGAACTGTGATATCTTTCTTCCCCACAGGTTACCTGTTGCTTGGTTTGATGGTGATTTTTACTCTGAAAAAGACCATTCTGGAGGTGCCCCAGGTGCAGGCCATGCTCCGGCTCTTTCGCCATGAGCTTAGCTTAGAGAGTGTGGAGCGTGCAGAGGAGGAGCTGCAGTACTCCACAGCCGTCTGTACCATATCCTCAAGTGTATGACAAGGCATGAGTGAGCTAGTGCAGCACACACAAAACCTTTTATAGTGTGCTAATATTATCTTTCTATAAACTTGCAGCACCAGCTAAATAAATATGTACAAGTTTTGTTTATTATGCTGGATATTTAAATTCTGATTGGTCAAAGGTGCTGATGTTACAATCGATAGGAAGCTGTTCTATTGTTTTGACTGATAACATTGATTTAAAAGTTTTTTATGTTTAAATTTTATTTTCGGGATTGTCCAATCCGAAAGCAGGTCCTGGCAACACAAAGTAAGGGCTTTAATCTATGAATAAACCACTTGGCAAAAACCCAAAAGGGGTACCTATTCTAGGATAGAGCATTTTCTAAGAATTTGAAAGCCAGTTACATCCTAAGTTCAATTATGATGATGGCGTTTTTAACCAGTGTGAGTGTTTTTTCACTATACACAAATTTGACCTACTAAAAACAATACACATTTTACAGTGACATACAAATATTCACCCCACATAAGATGCCACCAGACCACAATACAAGTTGTTTACTTTCTGCGTAGGCCTGGTGAGTGTCCTCTTCCTAATGCTGTGTTGTGAATGAGGCAGTAAATTGTCCCCATTGTGCCCAGCAGTGCCTGCTCTGAGCAAATAGACACAGAAGTCAAATGCTGAGCTCATACTGAGGTCACACAACCTGACAAGTCACCACCTTGTCCTCACTTGCCTCATATTCTTGGCTAATTTATTACAAAGCTTTGAATTTATTTTATTTTAATTTTATTTCTCTTTATTTATACAGGGAGAGCCCAATGAGAGCACTCAGACTCTTCTTTTCATGGGTGCTCTTTCAAATAGGGAAAAATATAAACAAAAAACAAACAAGTACATCAGTCCATTTAAAACATTTTAAAAAAGTGCAGTATGAGTGAGAATAAATATTTATAAATTGCATTTGTGACACCAAAGTATCCAGTCTTGCATGCCCTTAATTTCCCCATTTCCGTCCTGGTGTGTCCATTTTTTATACTTATACAATTATGAGATCTTGTATTATTATTATTATTATTATTATTATTAATAATAATATGTTACAATACAATATAATTGCTCAAAGATAACAGAAATTTGTACATTTAGTTCTCTGCCATGCTGTTATGGTCATGGGGTTTCAAATCAAGATACCACCAGTTTCTTTATTCCAGTATCATGGAACACTATATGATAGGACTTTATAGGCTGCTACAACAACATCAGCCATTAGTGATTTTCCAACCACTCACTCATTTACTTTCAGACAGGAGTAGACCTGACCACTCATCAGTTAACTGTAAGTGTCGTAACATAAGTGGACACAGAGTCACAGCCGCACTCATTTGAATACAAAAGCCTTATGAGGGCTCTGTTGAGTCCAGCTGAGTCAGAGCCAAAGGCTTCATTGTCCACCTCCCCTGCAGTAGCCTACTCTGTCGCTCGATTGTAGGCGATAGTCATAGTAATCTGACAGGAAACCATGCCACACAAATGACTGAGGCTATAATGGTGTCACTATAGATATACCGCATGTTAGTAGAATTTAACAGATTACAGCTAATAAGGTTATAAGTGGCCTTTTTATGCCAATATCTGTGAAATCCCTCAGTTGTCCGGGTTCGATCCATTAATTGGCCTAGCCTACAAACAGAAACTGTAGACAATAAGTGTTTTGAGTTTCAGCATAGTTGGCTCCTCCCTTCAGGTAGATTTAAGGCAGTGACCACCACTTAAAGAAGCAGCTTGGATGAGTAACGAAATGTCTTCACTCTTACAATGTTTTGTCGAGTTCACAGATTTTATTTTTCTTTTGCAATGTTTTTATGCCAATGAAAAGTCAGTGGTTGTGGGGCTGGGTGATATGCCAAAAAAAATAAAAAAAATAATCGACTTTAAATTTTATTTTGACAATTTTTATTACATTTGATGTTGTCAAATAAATAAACACATTATAATATTACTATGCTGTGACCATAAACATAACAGACTTTTAATTAAATTAAAAAAAAAAAATCCTCCAAAGTATGAGCTCCGTTCCGAACAAAAGACTTTTACTGACAGAGGGTTGTCTATAGACCTCTCCATTCCTCTCCAAGACCCAATTGATGATTAGAAATGACTGAAGCTCGGTCTTGATTAAACTTTAATTAATTGCTCAGCCTGAGAGTGGTCATTGTAACAGAAGCCATTTCACTATATGTATTTGAAGAATTGAGATTGTTGTTGTTCTGTTTTTCCATGATAGAATCAAGTACACTTATACACACACCAGTTAAGAACAAGTAGTTAACAATTACGTCTTACAATATTAGAATAGATTAGACAAATGAATAATAGATGGATTTGTCTTAATCAGAATGTGTTGTAATATAATAGTTTAATGCTTTATAACCTCAGTAAATTCTGACCTTATTAAAGGGCAGTGTTGTTGCCGTCGGTGACCCAGTGTGCATGCGACATTTGCCAACAGGTGCTCTTCTATATTTACCCCAGTCCCAAGGAACAGGATCTTATTACTGCAGCGTGCTCCTTATAATGTCCTGCTGTTTGTTCATTTATACAGACCAAAGTATGTTAAAGTATTAGGCTATTACATTTACAAGCAATATTTGAGCTGTACACTTATGTTATCCTCTCTACTCCGGAAGCTTTGTCATACCATACTCAGCCAGCGGTGTGTTGAATTATATTAGATACCGAGATTTAATAAATAGGTCAATGGGGCAAATGTCATAGGTTTGCTTATATGTTACACCGATACAAGTTTTTGTTTCTTTAAATGCAAGTTATGCCCTTTAGAACCTAAATATTGATATTATCAAGGTAATTTTACTATTGAGCTGGAGCTTTATATTAACATTTTATTAAGGCATTTTACAATACTTAGTAAGTATGATATACTATGAGTCATTCTGTAGACATGGTTGTGTGGCAAGTGTAATGTGCATACCAAACATGTGTTTGGTAAATAAATCTGAATTTTTTTCAGATTTATTTTTTCTTTCTTATTTATTTGGTGAATACGGTTGTAAAGGACATTTCTGCATTTGCCTGTTAGAAAGGATAAAATGCAAGCATTATGATGGTAGTATCTATGCTAGATTTTTTTTTAATTTATGGCCTGCCATCCCCTAATGTTATCCTTTAAGTTTCCTTTTTTCTTGCTCTATTTTAATACCATCCTGACAGTGGTCCTGACAGATTTCCCATAATTTAGCCACAGTGGACAGACAAAATAGTGCCCCCCACTTTAAAAACAGGATACTCACTCAGCAATGGGTGGCAGAGGAAGTTCTTTGTATGGGAAAAGAGCTGATTTCATAGTTATTACACACACGGCAATTTTAAATGACTTTGTGAGGTAAAAGTATATAAAAAATTTATCACAACAGCTTTATCTTACTACTGTATCAAAAGAACAAATGGAAAGTCCCACTTAAATGTCACAGCCATGCATGTCCATATTAAGACCCTAAACCAGTTGGAAACAGGAAGTTAAAAAAATTGTTCTTAGATAAACAAGTCCCAGTGGAGCTTTGGCAAAAGACAGATTTAGAAAAACTTGTACTCCCTCATATCCAGACTCCCTGTGTTTCTCTTGTGTTTCGTGTTATTTTTGACCCTCCCAAATGCAGCTGCTTCCAGTGCACACACAGAATGCACTGATGGGAGGCAGAGGATGGCCGTGAACCCCGACACATCACTTAGCAACAGATGGAGACCAGGACAGTATGTACCAAGGCTTCAATGTAGGGCTGGGTAGAAATGCAGTAGATGCCTCAGATCAGAAATTACAGTTTTAGACCATTTAAAATAATTATTTTTCCACCTCTTTGTTGGAGTTCTATTATATTTTAATTAGGAAAGTAATCTGTAGGAGGGTTGCAATCCTCAATATTGTCCATGTGGTACTCCACATTTCAGTGGGCATACAGTTTTGGGCTAAATGAAATTAAATTTGTTCATATAATAGATAATAGACATAGACTGTGTATAGAGATAGGCCTAATAGAAGCCTGATGTTTGACACCCATTAACATGTGACTAGAGGCCCATGTGACATACTTTTGTCACAACTTTTCAACATCTTTTACCATGTGTTCCATCTTGCTGTTTTATGGAATTTAGTTAATCACAGAAGCACTGACAGTAACAATGTAACAGGAGATACCACACGGCCCAGTGTTAGGTCCAAGTTTGTTGTGCCTTTTGATCCAGATTTTGGCCCAAACTGACACAATAAGTTATTATGTGTATTCTATAGTTTTAGAAATGTCCATTGTATGTTTTAACAATGTTCCCATTGTTTGTCGACAAAATGTCCCAGACAACTTCCTGGAGCCCCTTCAAAACAAGAGCATGACTATGTTATCTTTGAGATGAACAAAAACAAGCCTTCAGTATGGTTTACATGAGACTCTCGTTTATTAGTTGTACAATTTACACGTGTTTACACATTTTAATTAGGTATGTAGACTAGACCATACAATTTTGTCGACTGTAATGTGAATGTCTTGTGAGTGTTTGTTGTGTTCTGAGAGCTACATCATATTCCCAGCTGTTCTGTGTGTCAGACAGTAATTATAAATAGACATGGAGCTTAACTGGAAAAGTCCCGGTCCTGTCAGAGGACACTTTCCCTCCTGTTTACGTTTTATTTAACACACATTGACTAAACTTTTTTAAATGGCCCAGGGCCTTTACAAGCTGTCCTGTAATTCTTAATGACAAAAATGTATTTGTTACTGTTATTACTTAGGATAAAATAATGATTAATCAAGATAGAGAAAATAGGTAATAAAAACAGTGAATAAAAAGATATGAAAACAACAAATCGAAATATCAACAGTAAAGAAATAAAGACTGAAAATAGACTGAAAGTCTATTGGCTAAGCCTATTATTCTCCAGTAAATTTAGCCTATTTCAGTATTTCAGATCCAAACCAAGTAATAAAATTGTTGTTTAAATATGTTTTTCTTTTACCATAAGTAGGCCCAGTAGAACCAATGCCTACACGAAGAGCATAACATTTAATGTAAAAACTAAATCAGTTTTATTTTGAAATGCGTCGTCAGTTTCCGCTGCGCGCGTGAAGGTTAGCTTTACGCTCGCTCTCCACGGTGAGGCGTGTGTTTGTTTTGGAGGCTGTGTGACGGACTAAGGCGGACCCGGTTCAGAGGGGCTTTACCTCGGCAGCAGGTGGAGATCATCCCTGCCCCTTCACTCATGTGGACTCACGCCGGCTGGACACACCACCGGGCTTCGTCTCATTCATCTTATTTTGTCCAGAAAAGCGCTGGACAGTCGGACTAACCATGACCTCGGTGTGGAAACGACTGCAGCGGGTCGGGAAGAAGGCGGCCAAGTTTCAGTTTGCTGCGTCTTTCCAAGAGCTCATAATAGAGTGCACAAATAAATGGTAAGTGATTATTATAGCCAATTAATGAGTAATGATTGTCCAGTTGGTTTCAGTTTAATTTGGAATACTTAATGAATAAAACTAAAGTCTTTAAGGAAGAGAAGTGATACCATGCCAGAGCCCATAGGCTATTACCTTTTCATCATACTAATAATATCTTTCCTTACGTTACTTAGCCAAATACCAGTGTTTACGTTTGAAATAATGGTCAACATAATATTTTCGTTTATACTTGTTATACCTTATGTATTATAATCATGATTATGGGGAAACGCTAAGGCTGCAGCAGAGGGCGGGGTTAGAGCTGCAACGTGCTGATATTAATTTGGAAGTATTAACTTTAAAACCACGTCTTTCTGTTTGTTACACCTATCTTCATTCACTGTAAAGCATGGCAACTCTGTGTTAAATGGGCCATCTAATTAGATGAACCGGATGTAGGTTTAAACATATGGCACACCTTGTTACATATAGTCAGATTATTATCAGTGTGTCTGCCATTGAAACCCGCCCCTCCACTTCCGTCTTTTTATTTAGAACCTGTATAGTGTTACATCTTGTGCATGTCATGCCTCTACTAAAGAGGCCAGTGCACAGTCATGTTAGCAAAGATCTGCAATCCAAGTGTTACTCATACAGGTGTGAGATACAAGACAAGACTTCACTAGTGCTATGGGCGTTGTGGTTATATATGAATTAATGTTAGACTGTGCTTTACAATTGTACGAAGCATGTGCATGTTCAGGAACTGTACTGGCATTGTATTTCTTATGTTCTTTATTTAAAACGTCATATTATGTAATAATACACTCTTTTTTCCAGTTGAAACATTTATTATTATTACAACACATCTATGCCTACGTTTTAACACAACAATAATGTGGATCCTGACCACTTGAGCGTTGATATTCTTAAGTTTGCTTTAAATGTTTAATCCGCTTTGGCCTATATCTTCATACAGTCTCAGACATTTCACACAAAAACTATAGACAATAGTGTATAGAATAGGATATTATTACAAAGCTTTGTGACACTTTTGTAAAGAGTAGTTATTAAATGAAAGAGCACGCAAAATGCCTGTCTTTTCATGCTAACACACATAACTATTAGGCTACATATATTAATAAAAATCATAAAAGTCTCTGTCTTCTATGGAATCATTCAAAGTACAGTTTGAGCATTCCATATTATAGGATGTCGAATCCTTTAACACAACACCGAGCACATGATTCTTGGTTCTTCACACATTTTACAAACCGTTTAGTGTGAAAAAGTCTTTGAGCTTTTTGTATACAGCCATCAGGAGGTTAGGTAAATGTACAACAGATGTATGTCTTGGATAAACATGAATGGATAAACATCATCAATAATGACATCTTCTTGTAAGTAAAATTTAAGAGTTTGTTTACCATCAATAACATGATGATGATGTTTGTCCAATAGTGGCCCCTGTCCTCAGCAGGACATTGGGGCAGTCCGAGTGCAGGAGTGCCTTTAATTCCATTATGATTAGTCAGGGAGCAGCATGTGTTTCCAATCGCTGTGCTGCTCTGAGGCCGGGCCCTGTCTGTTTATGTGAGTGTAGATGCATTATCTGCAGTCACCAGTATCAACATGCCTCACACTGTAGCCTGTTACACTCTGTCCTCTGGCTCTTATGAACACATAAAGTGAATAAGCTCTTTGTGGATCATTACACAGTTACAACAGAACTTATCTACACATATTTTTTCATTTATAGGACAACGGAAATAGGAAGAGTGTCAATCTGGACAATGTACATGTGATTGGAAAAACGTGTGTAAATAACTGGTTTTATCACAATGAAATTTACATGTTGATTCATAGGACCCATAATGCCTTCTGCATGTGATCAATATTAAACAGTATTAGCTAATTTAATAACTTTCAGCAGAGAATTACAGACCCCAAAACAGAACATACTGGTATAGCCACTAGCCTTCTATAGAAAATAAAATGTAGATTGAACTTTACCAAAAACACAGTAAATTGTAGTTTTGTGCCTAAATATAATGATGCATGTATATATAAAAATATATGTATCAAACTAAATGCATTATGTCACATGTCTTCAAGACATAACCAGAAAAATACTCTCAAGTGCCATATGTTCAACTTACAGTTAGCACAATAAAATAATATGTTAGGTATAAAAAACTGAAACATACCATGTGCATACATACTTACATACGTATTTTACACTGCATACAACTTTTTTAGCATAACATACCAATATTCAGTTCAGTCACTGTACTTTGGATTTACAAATCCAACCTGAGCTTGTTACATATGGGGTAACACCCTGCGAGACTCCAGTGGCAGAGTAAGCTCTCAGGTGCTCACTGGGGAGTAGTCGGCTGAGAAGGATGAGGCATCTGCTGCGTTCTTCAAGCATGCCTGTGGAAATGAAACAGCGACATCACTTCACAAATGTGTTGTTTTGCTTAATCTCTGAGAAACAATTTTGATTGGCGTTGCTGTCAGCATATCTGCTAGGTACATGCTCTTACTCTTCTTGTAGACCAGAGTGAGGTTGAAAGCTTGTAGCCATAGGAGCATCCTTTGCAAATGAGCATGAGGTGTGTACTAGCTTCTTCAGAATCGTGACTAGGGACTGATGGTCTTTTTCGATGTAGTCTTTGAACTTTGAGCAAGCAAAGACAACTGTATGCAGTTCTTTTTTCGATCTGTGCATAGCGTGTTTCTGTGTCTGAGAGAATTAAAGTTGCATATGCTAAAGGTTTTTCACTTTGCAAACAAGCTGCTCCCAGTCTGTAACGCAATGCACCAGAAGTCAGTGCCACTGACTTTTCAATATCTGGTGAGCTGGATTGGCATGACTTGAGATTTTGAAACTCTGCTGGCATTGTGGAAGCCAGCACCATGCAGTGTCTTTATGAGTGAGCTGTCTGAGTGGCAATACTGCTCAAGTTTGGGTTGATAGTTCACCATAACCCGGAAACATTGTGCGGCTTCAGGGACAGGCATATTTGTGACAGCTTCAGTCTTTGTTGGACTGGCTTTCAAACCCTCTTTTATGGACATGTGTCCTGCAGAACATATGTGGTCAGGGTGAAACTTGCTGTTTTGCAGGTTCAGCTTGAGTTTGATCTCAAATGCGTGGTCAAGCACTTTCTTTAGGTTAGCATTGGGTTCTGCAGCATCATGGCGTCCCACGATGATATCATAGACTATAATAGCAGGATTGGTGTTTTAGCCACATTTTATAATTATATCTCCAGAAAGCTGTTGGAAAGTGTGTTACATTGTATAAGCACCTGTGTCAATCTTCATTTCAGTGGCTTTGTCATTTATGTGCGCTTGGGGGACAAACAGTGCAGCTCCAGTGATGTCACCGTCAGCTGGCTTTCTTAAAGGGTCACCGCTAATCTATCTCATATTGGTTATTGTGGTGACATGAGTGATGTTGTGTTGTTTGGGTCTTCTCTGGGTTTTGTTGATTTATTGATATTTGATAGCAAGTAGTTCATTTGTAGAATTATTGATATATGGTTCATTATTTGTCTGCATTTTATGAATATACATTTTACTTCCCCTCCCCCGATCCCCCACCTTAACGTGGTGGAGGGGTTTGAGCACCCGAATGATCCTGGGAGCTATGTTGTCGGGGGCTTCATGCCCCTGGTAGGGTCACCCATGGCAAACAGGTCCTTGGAGATGGGTCTGACTAAGAGCGTTTCAGAAGCCCACCATGAAGAGAAATCCAACAAGGCCAGTTACGTCGCCCGGACTGGCGTTACCGGGGCCCCACCCTGGAGCCAGGCCTGGGGTGGGTGCTCAGTGGCGAGTGCCCCACGGGGCCTGGCCGGGCCCAGCCTGAAGGAACGACGTGGGGCCGTCCTCCCGTGGACCCACCACCTGCGGGAGGAGCCATGAGGGCGGGTGCAGAGAGATCCGGGCGGCAGTCGAAGGCGGGGACCTCGACGACCGGATCTCCGGACATGGAGACTAGCTCTGGGGATATGGAATGTCACCTCGCTGTGGGGGAAGGAGCCTGAGCTTGTGTGGGAGGTTGAGCGTTAACTGCTAGATATAGTCGGCCTCACCTCCACGCACAGCTTGAGCTCTGGAACCCAACTCCCTGAGAGGGGTTGGACTCTCCATTTCTCTGGCGTTGCCCGCGGGGAGCAGCGGCAAGCTGGTGTGGGCTAGCTCATTGCCCCCCAGCTCAGCCGCCACGTGTTGGAGTTCACCCTGGTGAACAAGAGGGTCGCGTCCCTGCGCCTTCGGGTCGGGGACAGGTCTCTCACTGTTGTGTGTCGGCCTACGGGCCAAACAGCAGTGCGGAGTACCCAGCCTTCTTGGAGTCCCTCGGAGGGGTACTAGACAGTGCACCAACTGGGGACTCCGTTGTTCTCCTGGGGGACTTCAACGCCCATGTGGGTAATGACAGTGACACTTGGAGGGGCGTGATTGGGAGGAATGGCCTCCCCGATCTGAACCCGAGTGGTGTTTTGTTATTGGACTTCTGTGCCAGTCACAGTTTGTCCATAACAAACACCATGTTCGAGCACAAGGGTGTCCATCGGTGCACGTGGCACCAGGACACTCTAGGTCAGAGGTCGATGATCGACTTTGTTGTTGTGTCATCTGATCTCCGGCCGCGTGTCTTTGACACTCGGGTGAAGAGAGGGGCTGAGCTGTCAACTGATCACCACCTGGTGGTGAGTTGGATCCCCTGGCGGAGGAGGAAGCCGGACAGACCTGGCAGGCCCAAGCGCACCATGAGGGTCTGCTGGGAACGTCTGGCGGAGCCCTCTGTCAGAGGGGTCTTCAACTCACACCTCCGGGAGAGCTTCTCCCTGATCCCGGGGGAGGCTGGGGACATGGACTCTGAGTGGGCCATGTTCTCCACCTCTATTGTCGATGTGGCTGCTCATCCTTGTGGTCGTAAGGTTTGCGGTGCTTGTCGCGGCGGCAATCCCCGAACCCGGTGGTGGACAGCGGAAGTAAGGGATGCCGTCAGGCTGAAGAAGGAGTCCTAACGAGCCTTGTTGGCTCGTGGGACTCCTGAGGCAGCTGATGAGTACCAGCAGGCCAAGTGAGCCACGGCTCGGGCAGTCGCAGAGGCAAAAACTTGGGGTTGGGAGGAGTTCGGGGAGACCATGGAGGAGCTCTATCGGACGGCCTCAAAGAGATTCTGGCAAACCGTCCGACGCCTCAGGAGGGGGAAGCAGTGCTTCACCAACACTGTTTACAGTGCGGGTGGAGAGCTGCTGACCTCGACTGGGGATGTTGTCGGGCGATGGAAGGAATACTTTGAGGATCTCCTCAATCCCATTGTCACGTCTTCCGAGGAGGAAGCAGAAACTGGGGACCCGGAGGCGGACCCGTCCATCACCCTGGCTGAAGTCACCGAGGTGGTTGACAAGCTCCTCGGTGGCAAGGCTCCGGAGGTGGACGAGATCCGTCCTGAGTACCTCAAGTCTCTGGATGTTGTTGGGTTGTCTTGGCTGATACGTCTCTGCAACATCGCGTGGCGGTCGGGGACAGTACCTGTGGAATGGCAGACCGGGGTGGTGGTCCCTCTGTATAAGAAGGGGGACCGGAGGGTGGGTTCCAATTACAGGGGAATCACACTCCTCAGCCTTCCCGGTAAGGTCTATTCCAGGGTACTGGAGAGGAGAATTCGACCGATAGTCGAACCTCGGATTCAAGAGGAGCAGTGTGGTTTTCGTCCTGGTCGCGGAACACTGGACCAGCTCTATACTCTCCATCGGGTCCTTGAGGGTTCATGGGAGTTTGCCCAACCAATCCACATGTGTTTTGTAGATCTGGAGAAGGCATTCGACCGTGTCCCTCGTGGTGTCCTTTGGGGGGTGCTCTGGGAGTATGGGGTCCGGGGCTCTTTGCTAAGGGCTGTCCGGTCCCTGTATGACCGGAGCAGGAGCTGTGTTTGCATTGCCGGCAGTAAGTCAGACCTGTTCCCGGTGTTCCTTTGTTAACGGTTCTATTCATTATATTTATGGACAGAATTTCTAGGCGCAACCAGGGGCTGGAGGGGGTCTGGTTTGGGAACCACAGGATTTAATCTCTGCTGTTTGCAGATGATGTTGTCCTGATGGCTTCTTCGAGCCAGGACCTGCAGCAGGCACTGGGGCAGTTTGCAGCCGAGTGTGAAGTGGCTGGGATGAGAAATCAGCTCCTCCAAATCCGAGGCCATGGTTCTCGACTGGAAAAAGGTGGTTTGCCCTCTCCAGATGGGTGATGAGTCTCTGCCTCAAGTGGAGGAGTTCAAGTATCTCGGGGTCTTGTTCACGAGTGAGGGAAGGATGGAGCGTGAGATTGACAGGCGGATCGGTGCAGCGTCTGCAGTGATGCGGTCGCTGTATCGGTCCGTTGTGGTAAAGAAGGAGCTGAGTCTAAAGGCAAAGCTCTCGATTTACTCGTCAATCTATGTTCCTACCCTCACCTATGGTCATGAGCTCTGGGTAATGACCGAAAGGACAAGGTCGCAGATACAAGCGGCTGAAATGGGTTTCCTCCGTAGGGTGGCCGGGCGCACCCTTAGGGATAGGGTGAGGAGCTCGGTCACACGGGAGGAGCTCGGTCACACAGGAGGAGCTTGGAGTAGAGCCGCTGCTCCTACACGTTGAGAGGAACCAGTTGAGGTGGCTCAGGCATCTGCTCAGGATGCCTCCTGGACGCCTCCCTAGGGAGGTGTTCTGGGCATGTCCCACCGGGAGGAGGCCCCGGGGAAGACCCAGGACACGCTGGAGGGACTATGTCTCTTGGCTGGCCTGGGAACGCCTTGGGGTCCCACTGGAGGAGCTGGAGGACGTGTCCGGGGTGAGGGAAGTCTGGGGGTCCCTGCTTAGACTGCTGCCCCCATGACCCGGCCCAGGATAAGTGGAAGAAAATGGATGGATACATTTTACTTTCTTATAGAGCCACACACACCCATATACAAACCCTCAATACTTAAATAAATCTCCAGTACCAAAGAATGTCTGGACACCTTGCAGCGGCCTCAGAGCGCCCCCTAGTGTTTACAGTATGCAAACTCCACACATACATTTATACCTTATCTTGTCTGAGAATTTAACCTGAGACCTTTGCTGTGAGTGTTCCACCATTGAGGCAAGTAAACACATACAACATATAGTATTTTGCTCAATCAAAATTGTATTTGTTTTGATAGAAACATTTGATGAGTATGCAGTCAGGTTGTGGCCCCAGATAGTGTTACAAATGATTACATCAGTTATGGAGAGTTTAAACCAAAGCAACAGGAAATAGTCTAAATATTTGAAACTAGGCCTATTGAAAATTGTATTAGCACATGGGCAATTGTCCTGAAATTAAACAAAATCATCTGGAATATATCAATACAAACAGTGCAAACTCTGGGAAACCTTTTAGAGCAGCTTCAGATTCAACATGATAGATTATGGACAACTATGTAAAGCACTTCTGCCTTTTTGTCAAATGCAGAGAAAGTTTTTGCTCTGTACCTAGACTACATATTAAAACAATTTTCCCGACATTTCAAAAAAGCTCATCCGCACCCATTTAGTTTTATTTACTTTTTTCTAGCCGTTTTCAGACATGTGAGAGGAGGCACTGGTTGTTTTGTCTGTCTGTCCTGTAGTTTATATTTGTGTAACATTACATTACATTCTGATTCATATTGGGGTTGGTCCTTGTAGTATGTCATTAAAGATCATCCTGCTGTTCCCAACATGTTATTACAACTTCTATTAGTGTTGCACTGCACAATGTGTGGGTATGGGTCTGTAGGCACAAAATAATAGACTTCAGTGCAATGGACACCAGAGATAAGAATATCTAAAGTTACATGTTTAATCTACCCAAATATTGTACAAATTATACCACAGTTAGTAGCATATCTCAAAAGATGGCAAACATAGAGCTACTGTGTTACATGTTGCTTTTTTCCACACTTTAGTATAGTAATATGTGGACCTGACCAAATTCTCAATCTTGCATTGTTTTGCATCATTATTCAAGGAAACATTTACATAATTTTGTCATTAGTTAATTAGTAAACAATAGCAATTAAGATAAACAAAGTGAAAGTGAATTGACTTGCTCACAAGCCTGTATGACATAATCTTAACACTTGTTTTTAGAATGCCCAATGGTAAAAGAATGTTTGACATCCAGACAAGTTTAACAGGCTTCTCTTCCAGATTACATTCAAGCAATATGCAGAAAATTCCCAATTTCTACAACTTTCCCAGAACTGCATTGAGTTCATGAGAAATATACCACTTATCAAGTATAGATGTCAAGATAATTGATTAATTGATAGTTGTGATTAGAAATGTTTCAGTAAGCTTTGTAAGTATTGTAAGAAGCTGATATAATTTATTTTAATTTAATTTGTACACTGCAAACTACATCTATAAAAGTAATTATTTACTGGATTTTTAGAAAGTTTACTGACTGGTCGCACAAGGTACCGGTATACTAATCAGCTAGACAGTGCGAATACAATGCACAGCCACTGTTAAACCTGTCTTTGCTACTCTGATGTACTGTTTTTAGCTGTATATTGAAGTTGGGCGATGTCCATTTTTTAATATCGTCATACCATCCGCTAATTATACCGCGATAGACGGTATTATCTCCTGCCCCAACCAACTAAGCCAAATCTGTTATATTTTGATTTTTCCTTAAATACCATGGTGTGCAAAATAGATAAAATAATGCTCATTTGTTAAAGACAATGTGAATTTAGCTGATCTACATGCAAAATACACCTCACGTCTCTCCCTTCACTCTGCTTTTTTTCTTTTTCACTACTTTAAACTACAAATCATGAGTAGGCAATGCAAGGCAAGTTTATTTGTATAGCACAATTTGCACACAAAGTAATTCAAAGTGCTTTACAGAATAAGAAAGACATTAAAAGATATTAAAATCACAATACAACAAATCAAAACTTAAATAATCATCATAAATTGAACATTAAAAGAGAAGAGTGCAGAATAAAACACTTTCAGTCATATGACCAGCTTTTGAGCCTAGATTTAAATATTGTTAAAGTAGAGGCCTGTCTCACATCTTCAGGAAGACTGTTACAGGTTTTACTGTCAAGAATGTTGGAGGTTGTGTTTTCGACTATCAGCCTCTAATGACAGCAAATACACACGTGTCTCACTGTATACTGAATATACAAATTGTTTGACCAAAGGAAAATATTCCACTTCTCTGCGTATTTGGGCAGTTTCTGACTTTGGTTCACTCACTTGTTTGCCCTGTCCAAGTGACTCTTCTGCCCTTCATGGATATTAACAAAATAGCATCCAAGCATCTAAATGAGTGTGTATCTATAACGCATGAGTTTATATAAAGTCAGAATATGTCCACATCTTAAGCCCAGCTCCACACAGTCCATGTGAAAAAGTTAGATTCTTCTTCCATGTAGACATCGTTGTTTAAGCCCCAACAATTGTTTTGAGGCAGAAGGAGCACTTCTGGCACGATGATGAGTTAATCTTTTCTGCTGTGTAACTTTTTTGCTGCAGCACTTATATGTTTTCAGCTTTTGTGGACTATTTTAACAGCAAAATAGAGGTTATATTATATTATAGTATTTGTCAAATAGATGAGAATATATATTTAATGGAGCAAATTATTGCCTGCTGTGTTGAATATAAAAACTTGCGGATTCCAGAGTAGAGTTTTTTTAAATAGACAGTATTGAAGGTGACATGTCATGCTATTTTAGTACCGGGGTATATGCAACAATATTATTGTCATATCCCCCAACTCTACTGTATTTTGTAAACATGTATAAGTGTGATATTGATATTAGCGTACTGTGAATACTGTTAACATATATACATTGGCATGGGTCCTATTTTGTAACATTGCGGTCTGCTGACTATACTGCACTGTCATTTGTAGGTCAGTGGAACATGTGATGAACTGGCGACAGGTGGAGAATGGATTTATATAAAGTTCATCACCATCTATTTCTGTTCTCACTGTCTCCATAGACACCAACACAAAACACTAGTCATGCATTTTGGAACAATAACACAATTTCATGTTCAATATTTCAGCTTTGTTTACCCTTAGCTTTTGTTATTCCTGCTGTATGTCACAAGATTTACATTTTGTTTGAATTTTCATTGCAGAAACACTTAGTTTTGTTTGTTGTTTTTCTGCATAGTTTTAAGGTCAAAAGTTGAAGTTTGTGTTCTTTTGTGATTGCAGGCAGCCGGACAAACTGAGAGTGGTGTGGATCAGGAGAAACAGACGACATAGTACAAAGGTAATGCACTATAATCTACAAAGGTAGATTATATGGATTCTGCTATGGCTTCAAAGTAGAGATTAAGTCTGGTTTGATCTGTTTTCTGGCTATTTCTTTCTGGTGGGATACTTGAGTTAGTTGGAATTAGATTTGACATAAAAGTGTTGTCACATCAGTATGTTACAGTTCCTCTTGGTTGATTAAAACGTGTTAAAATGCAGATTTTATTTGACACATTTAGTTGAAAACAATTTTAAATTCTGTTCCAAAAGTTTTAAAATGTTACCATACACTTTAGTTCCTCTCAATTAAAGCAAAATTTCACAGTATTTTGATAGAAAGGTCTTGCCCTTGTGTCTTGCTCGTAGTGATACCTTAAAACAACAGGGTCTCTTTCTTGCTATGACAAATGTCCTTTATCTCATTCTCAGATTTCTTATTCATGCTCAGTCTTCATCATTAAAAATTACGTCCTTAAATCTAAAAAATGTCATTTATTTTCACTTCCAGCTCCACAGTTGGCAGCCTGGCATCAAAAACCCTTATAGAGGGCTGGTTGTGTGGCAGGTCCCTGAGAGCTTGGACATCACGGTCACTCTGTTTAAAGTAAGCTCAATACCTATACAGTTCCATTGATTTTCTGCCATGTTTTGATGCTAATAAAGTTTTGTTAATTACCAGGAACCTACTGCAGAGGAGTTTGAGGACAAAGACTGGACGTTTGTCATTGAGAATGTAAGTCTGCTAAATCTTCTCATACAGTACTGCTACTTCTTTCTGTTCTGCTACAACTACTCATACTATTTCTATAATTCTTACTACTACTACTACTAGTATTTCTGTTTCTACTATTTTTACTTCTACTTCTACTATTTCTACTATTATTACTAATGTTTCTATTTCTACAACCACTACCTCTACTACTATTACTACTACCACTACAGCTAAGGTTTAAGTGTAAGTGATTCCTGTTCTCTGTTAATGTATTACTACCAGCACTAGCAAATTACTACTATACTTTTACTACTGCTCATACTGGTTCTGGTATGACTATTGCTACTTCTACTTTCTCTACTACTACTACTACTACTTCTACCACCAGTACTACTACTACTACTTCTGCTACTATTAATACTACTGCTAATATTACCACTATTACTACAATTACTATTGTTTCTCATGTCTGATTTTCTATCCCAGGAGAGTAAAGGCCGCAGAAAAATCCTAGCCTCTGCTGACGTGAATATGAAGAAGTATGCCAGTGTCACTCCGGCCCAGTATGACATCACCCTCAAACTCAAACCTCTCTCTGTGAAGGTGGTTGAGGCTACGCTCAAAATCAATCTCTCCTGCGTCTTTCTCAAGGAGGGCAAGGCCACGTGAGTGCAACTACAAGTCCGCCATCTTGTTTTCTGTTTAGTTTAAATAAAAACTGGGTGTTTTGCTGTATAGGGACGAGGACATGCAGAGTTTGGCCAGCCTCATGAGCATGAAGCAGAGCGACATCGGAAATTTAGAGGACTTCAGCGACGATGAGGGTGAGGAGCGAAGGTTCAGCCATGGATCCATGCATGCTACTTCAGTTTCTGGTGAGTCTCCAGGTTATAGCCAGATGCATTTGATAATTTCAGGTAGAGGAGGACAGGGGCCTATGTTTTTTGCAAGAAATATCCAAGCCTATACGCCACAAATGTTGAACCTTGTCAATATTTTTTGGAGATTAGCTTCTCAAACATACCGTATTAATCTTATGACTTTAAATCCTTTTAATGGCACCACTTTCTGAAATTACTGTGGAAAAAAAGAATTTCCCTTACATTTATTTCCCTAACAGAAAAGACAGTGACCTTTTTGCCACTTTTATGGAAAGGCCCAGTAATTACAAGGATTAAAAGCAACCTATATACTTCTGTTCATACACATAACGGACCACTTTACATATCTCCCAACTTTCTATACTCTTCTCCTTCATCTTTTCTCTTGTGTAAATTGCACTTTTTTCTTTTTTCGTCCCTCTTTCTTTTCTGTCTTTACATTATGAAACAGGGTCTGTTCCTTCTGTCAGTAGAGTTCATGATATGGCTTGGCGGCCTGTCACTCAACCAGGCTTCACAGGTAACATACTTAAAAGTTATTCAGAAATATTTTGTTGCATCCTTCAGAAATATTTCTCAAATCCTTTACTTCTAGGAAGTTCAAATGAACTAAAACTCAATCTCTGGTCTCATTTCTAGTACACACACCAGGCCAAAAATGTAAATGGGGAATATTTTATAATTTTAGACTTAAAGTTGATACATTCATGAAAACTATTGCCAACTTTCATGATTTTTGTTCATATGCGCCTAACTCCACCAGTCATAACAAACTAGTAATAAATTGCATAAGCATTACTTTACCATGCTTTTATCAACTAATTTTCTGTCCAATGTTCCTCTTTGAACCATTTTCATTTCTATTTTGTATTCATTTCATCCTACTGTGTCCCTCGCATGTGTCCTACCTCCAGAGATGGATCAGAGCACTTCTCCCTCCTTTTTTTCCACTGTCTCAGCTCCACTCTATCCATCTTACCCCCTTGCCCCCCCTCTGTCGCCCACTTGTCCGATTGACATCCCAGAAGCAGCTAAACCATCTCTCTATGACTATTCACTACCCGCATTCACCCCTGCCCACCCTCCTGCTCTGCCACGCATCTTCCAGCCTGGCGCTGCTTCAGGTATCAGTCAGGAGCAGAATACATTTTATTTGATTTGATTGTGACTACATTATGAGTCATAGATTGTAGCTTTAGACAGTTATAACTAGGGTTGTATTATTATGAGAATGTATTAATTTTGTATTTTGTCTTTTTAGTCCATTATATTTAGTCAGAACTTTGTGGAAAATTGTGAAATGGAATGAAGAGTGGGGAGGGACATTCAGCAAACATGCTATTCTTAAATAGGGATCATTGGCTTGTGGAGTTTGCTATTACCATAAGAACTGCATTGATAATACATACTTTGCTATTCTGTTTTTCTTTCTATGCCATTATTCTTTCACTGCACATCCCTTTCCTTTCTGCGGTGTTCCCTCACTCGTGCTTTCTCTCCAGTGCCTCGGGCCGCTCCTCGAAGGCCCCACAGCTTCCACTGTGACTGGTCTCCTGCTGAGGGCTGGGAGGCTCTGGGTCTATCATCCTCCACCCCTCCCAAAACTCTGCTCTCCTCTTCTCTGTCTTCTGCTCCTTTTGACCCATCCCTCCATCCTCCTACCTTCTCTCAATGCCCACAAACAGGTATCCCATGTCAACACAGAAGTTTTTCTTTTCATTATGATGAATAGATATCAAGGATATTTTATTTGTGTTTTAAAAAAGTTATTTGGTTATGCTAACTGATTGCAGGTTGATATTACTTTGTGATATTATGACAACTGTAGCATGTAGCATTGCACAGCTCACATAATCAGTTTATTCAAAATTCACTTCAGATTCAAATGGAAAATGCCTTGTCTTAACCAAATTCAGTCTTTTCTTTTTTTCTATTTCAAACCCATTTACCCCTTCTGTGTAACTCCTCTCCCTCAGCTGGCCCTACTTGTTGGAGAACTCAGAGCGTTCCTTCCATATCCTCCCTCTGCCCTCCCCCCTCATCCTCCGCGGCTCCTTCTGTAAACATACCTGTCCTACCTCCACCTCCAGCGGTTAGCAAGAAGCCCAAATCCCGGGGCTCCTCTGTGGGTGATACTGGGTGTGCTCTCACCCGCCCCACCAGTCTGCCCTCTGCCCCAGAGTCAGGTAGAGCCCATAGAGAAAATCTATAGAGATTTCTTTATGATCTAATTGTTCATCATTACTCTGGTCTTTCCTTCAGCACCTTGGCAGACTGAATGGATGCCACCTAAATCTCAAGCCCCCCTCTCACAGCCTGGTCTCTCCCCCAAGTTTCTCCATTTGCGTGCTGATGACCTGGGACAAACCGCTGTGGGGCAGAAAAAGCAGAAATTAGACACGACATGTAATATTATGTGTCTAACCCCTCCTGCAGTCTGTCTTTTAACGCTTGCTTCATGTTGGCCTAATATTCTCTGTTCTGTGAAAAAAAAAAAGAAATCTTATACTGGTTAATTTGCAAGTGTGTGTTCCAACATGGTCATAGAATAAAATGCGAGATTTTAATTCGAAGTATAACAGTGACAATTGCAACTTTTCCTTGAAACAGCTTGCATGGGTTTTGTTGGTCATGTTTTGGATTGGACATTACTTTGTGGCTCGAATATTTTAAGTACAGTATATTCATTCCATCAAATGTTGATAAATACTGACAAATGCAACTACTGACCAATAATTGGCAATATACCAGTATATATATTGTGATATTGCAGTTGGTTAAATCTACTTGTCACTCACAGTATTAATAAGGCTGATAGATGTGGATGGAAAAAAGTGTCTTTATTTGAGCATAGAGCTACATTCAATAGGAAATTAGTGAATTGTGAAAGATAAGGATTTTATTGAAAAAGATCATTATAGAAATTCTATGACCACATCGCCCAGCCCTACTACTGACATGTATTTTGAAGGTGATTTGTATTTTGTGATTGGACATTGCTTTAAAACTTGTGCATAGAACATATTCTATTCTGTTTTTCCCAGTTTCTTTTTCATTTTCTTCCATCCTTACCTGCTCTCTTGTTCTCTATCCTATGTCTGGTCTGTCAGTTTCCTCCTCTGGGTTTGTCCCATCTTGGAGACCTCCTGTCCCCCCTCGAGTAGAGACAGTCATTCAGAGCTGCCCCTCAGCTGTGTCTGGGCCGTCCCCTCAGCCTTTTTCATCCCATACTGTTGTCAAAGCTTCTGACAAAGACCAGGACCCAGGTATTCGATAAGAAAAACCTATAGCTGTTATTTGTTTTCCTGAGATGTGAGAGAATATAAGTATTGTACATTGGCGAGGAGAAATGTGCAGTACACTCCCACAACTTTTCATACATTCCAACTGCAGAGGGAGTCAGAGTTTTACATATACACTCGAACAACATGACAGCTTATTCTGCCCCAGCCTTTCCGGATAGCTTTACTATAATAAAAGTAAATTTATCTATATTAATACCATTTTTTGTTCAGAGGTCCACAGACATTTGAGCACTTTGAATGAGGAGGACATCATATCTACATGTAAGTATAAATATACTTCCCCTGCAGTCCATCGGTCAAGTATTTATGTTACATTATATCATGTTTTTCAGCTACTGAGCATAAAACCCCTGGTGTCAGATCTTTTGGAGTGGAGGCTATCAAAGCATCACCCGGGTGAGTCTTTACTTCTTTATACATTTTTCAGAATGATCATTTGGTTGAAGTGTAAGGTTTTTGTAATGCTAGACTTTTTAAGTAATCCAATGGTTGTTATTAACATGTGAATGGCAGCCAACCTCTGAGTGGTGTTTTGGTATGAACTATGTGATAATATGATATGCTATTAATGATGCACTAAATCTAAACTGTTCCGTTTTCCTACTAACATATTCAGCTATATATTTTTTTTCTATGACCTTGGTTACAGTTTGTAATAGCATTATGAAAATGTATAAATCTATCTCTCTGAAGCTTATATGGTGGTACTGTGAGATGTTAGTCTCATTATATTCTTCTGCTTCCTATTTTGTCATGATATTCATAAACACTGGTTTCAAATGTCAATTGATTATTGTTTTAAAAGCAAGAAAAAAATATTCATAATATTTGCCAAGCAATTAGTCTTGCGCAATGTGTAAAAGTGAAGTTGTTGTTGTAGAGACTGTAAATTGTTATTTGTGCTTGACTTGTTATGTTTTTTTGTTAATGGTAAATGTAAGGTTCTGTGGTTCTGTGGTCATCTGTGGGTTGATGGTTGGCAAAACGACTGTGTGCATTAGTAATAAGCTTCTAATCGACATATAGCAGTTGGTTACAATGCTTTTTTCCATAGCGGCATAAGCATATTTTAACATACTCTACGTTTTTTCTTTATATTGGATTTGTTTATTCCTTAGACCTCAAAGTATGGCCTCACTCCTGCCTACTAGTCCCAGAACAACTTTAGACCCAGGACTGAACCTAGCAGACAATACCAAAAGTCAAAAGTATCCATCAATATCCAAGCAAACAAGAGCATCCCCTAAACATCATACACAAAAACAAGAATTGTATATCAATGGTATAACTTTGGACAAGTCTAGTCACTTAACAACAATCCCCAGAGGAAATCCAGCTTTATCAGAGGGAGGGCAGTGCCCTCCTCCCACACTACCCAAACCTGATTTAGGACTACACCCCATTGTATCACTGAAAACAAGAGTGACAAAATCAGATGCCCATGTAAGAGATTTGGGGTAAGTTTACTGTCCCTTAAATCATAATAAACTAAAGTAAACACATTGTCTTGATTATACAGTAACTGTTGGTGTTTTCTGCTCCTTTAGAAATAAGGGTGCCATGGTACCTTCATTTGAAGAATCTAGTCAGTCACATTTAACCAACACTAAGCATAGTGGCAAATTACAATCTGTGATGACAACTGCTGGTAGCGAATTGACTGAATCTAAGAAGACCTTATCCAACATAACTTTTATTCAAGAGAGTTCTTTGAAACTGGAGTCACCATCAAAGTCAGACACTGAAATCATTAAGAGCGATGTGTTTATTTCTAAAGTGGAGCTTAGGCCACTGATTCCAAAAGAGAGGTATATTTGCCACCTACAGACTGCAACACAGCATGAACATATCTGTGAAGAAACACAAACCAAGATGCACAGATGTTGTCCTCAAACATCTAATGTTCCTGGGATGCCAACATTGCACCAGTTGTCAAATATCACTTGGTCTGAAGATAATAAGCGCTTATTTATCAAGTTACCTAGCAAAGGAAGCCCTGTACTCTTGCAATCCCACAACCTGGACATTGCTAGCAAAAATATTCCAAAAATGGTTGCAATAACTCCATCTTGTGCATGGTCTGCTACTATTCCTGGCTTTCCGTCCGCTTTGAAGCTAAATATTGTCAATCTTTTGGGGACTTGCCCTAAAGTGTCCAACATTCCAGGTTTACCCTCATTGCATTCAGACACCAAATATGAAACACATAGTTGGGAGAAATGCATTCTGTTAAAGAAACCTTTGATGAAACCACAGATATTTTCAGATAATATTCAAGAAAATATTGATCCCAAGATGATCAAAATCATGGTGTGCCTTTTGCCAACATGTTCTAAAATGGCTAGCATACCTGGGTTCCCCTCAGCTGAGCAGCATATTTCTACAAAAAGTCCAGGCATGACCAGTCTACTTCCAACATGCCCAAGACAAACCAATATTGCAGGCATGCCATCCAAACAAAGTCAAACAGAAACCTCCAGCTGGCATTTTCAACAGGAGTTGGCACCACAAAAGAAAATGTGGTATAATTTTGTTATAGGACAAGAAACATTAGAAAATGATGAATTTCTCACACAAATTATAAACATGCTCCCATCCTGTCCCTTTGCAGCAGCAACCCCTGGTTTTCCTTCAGCCCCACGAGAAAAAAATATTGATTACTTAGAAAGGCAATACCCTAGTATGGTAGAGCTTTTGCCTAGTTGCTCATCAAAAACCTCAATTGTTGGGTTTCCTTCCAAAAGCCAACCCAGTATTCAAAATGACAATTTGCTATATGAGGACTGGCATATGTTGAGAATATTTAATTACAAATTACATAAGAAACAATGCCAGCCTTACATCCTTCAGGGGCTTCCAGCTGATCAAGTGATGCTCAGAGGAATTGTCAATATGGTGCCAAGTTGCCCTCCAAAAAACACAATATTTGGTTTCCCTTTTGCTCCATGCCAGAAGCCTAGTATGGTTAATTCAATGCGATCATGTCCCAAACAAAGTACTATTCAGGGATTTCCTTCAATGAACTATTGTGAATCTTTTAATATGCAGTGGTTTCTTTGTAAAAACACACACTTCCAGAGTTCATGGAAGAAAAGGGAGTCAGTTCTACAACTGATATTTAAATCAGCAACCGATCATAATGACAATATGACCTTCCATATGGCATGTATACAGCCCAGCTGTCCACAAACACCATGTTTACCAGGATTTCCATCTCTGTCTGGTCAAGTTTTGGAGCATCTACCAAGTATAGTGTGTCAGCTACATACCTGTCCTACATACTCACAAGTTTGTGGAACACCATCAATATTATTTGAAGACTCTCATAATTGGATCATCGATAAGAGATCAATTTATGAAAAGTCAACAAGAACACCATGGACTATATCAGTTCTGAAACCATATTCAACTGGAAAATTATTTGGTAAAATTATGGTATCGATGTTACCACCTTGCCCTAAAGAGTCAAATATTTATGGGTTTCCCTCTAAGGGATGTCTAACTTCAGTCCCACATTTGATAACAAAATCACCAGATGTGTTCAAATCAATAGAAACATTCCCAGAACATGGTTCAATTCCAGGTTTTCCCTCAAAATCACTTAAAGAGTATGAATATTGGAATATGAACAAAAGTCAAATTTGGAAAAAGCCTCTGAAAAGTATTTCTACCATACATCCTCCAAACACGGACATGTCAGGTGAAGACAAATCATTAATGCTGAGAATGGTCCCATCATGTTCAAAACAAGCTCTCTGCGCTGGGTTTCCATCAGCTCCACACCCCCCAAAACCGTGTAGCCCAAACCAAAGCTCTTCTCACATGGGTCAGTGGATGACACCATGTCCAAGACAATCAACTGTCATTGGTTTCCCTTCCAGAGAGTACTATCCACATTTGGACAGTTACAGTTCTCTTTTTAAAGAGTTGATTGATGATATTGTTTCACTCAAACATCTGAAAACTATGATTCTTTTTGGTTCAGACTGTGTGTCTGCTCAACCTCAAGAATGCTCTTCTGTAAATATGGTGCCGTCTTGTTCGAATAAATCATTTGTTTTTGGATTACCATCGATCCAGGGTCACCATTCAGAACAACTCCACCCCATCGAAACATTTCCTTTGCTAGAATCAACCGTCAATCAAACTGAAACCCTTTCTAATGTAGAATGGGATGCAAAAACCATTATACAACGAGTCCCAATCCCTGACAATAAAATCAGTATGGATGTGCCAACTTTTTCTGACACATTAGTACGAGTATACATGGAAGAAGGGTGTGGCCTAAACAGTCCTAATTTAAAGAGGAAAGATGAAGTTGTTTGGAAATCAGATAACGTTGAAGACATGTGCCTAGAATTTCGGTGAGTTTTAGGACTACTGTGACTGCTCTTATTTATTTTAAATATTGTATTTTTTTTTTAAATCTGCTTTTGTTTCAGAGGTTTGCCGTGCAGAATGTGGCACACAGTTCCTGAAATGCCAATATTGTTAAGTGTTAGGAAAAGGTGGGTTGCTTGGTTGTGATGCATTGGGCTGACAATGCATTTGCACACAGTTAATCTAGGGATGAGAAAGATGAGAAGAACAAAGAATGCCCTACAACAGAATTTTACAGTTGATGCATGTGGCTTGCTTGGTTTTAATATGTTACCAAGGTTGTAATTATTAGAAATTCAATGTACCTTTCTGTTATACTCTAAGGCACCCATGGATCATTATTTTATATTTTGGACATTCTAATTTGCAGTATTGACCTAAAAAAAGAAACGAGTCTGCTAACGTCCGATTGATAACTGTGGAGCTGATTCTCGCTTGGCCCTTAATCATATGTCCCTGTAAACTTAATCACAACAAAGTGCCGCACTGTACCATGCTGACAGCCCCACCTGATAGCTACAGTTATAGACTTGACACATGGGGGGTGACAAATGACAGCGACCAATGTCACTTATCGCATCGGGCTAAAAACCCAACACACAGGGAGCTATGAACTGCAGTGACCAGTGGCAGCTTTACAAGTGGCGCTCTAGTCCAGGGCAGATTGCAGGTTTTCTATAGAATTGATTAGCTGTGAAATTTGAGAGAATTATGGGGTGAAAAGCCACAAGTGCAAAGCCAAGTAGACCTACAAGGTTTTTGCATGAGTAATTGACTGATGTCAACTCTGTTTCAACAAATGTAATTGGAAATGAATAGATAAGCAGCGACATTGCTCCCGGTGTCTCGAGCCCATTACAGAGCAGTGGCCATGTATGGCAGGATAGTGAAAACAGGAATTTATAGAGCAATGCCATCTCAAATGCAAGAGAAAACTATTACTCAAACATGCATAAGTCACTCTAGAAAAAAATGAAGTGGGTAAATGAGAAGGGAAAACAATTTAAACATGGTTAGAAGTTCTTAAACGGTGCATGTCTTCTTGTCCATCATATGACTAAGATGCAGTGGAAAGCATTTTTCAATATTCTACTCAGGTTAACAATATAACAGAGTGGGATTAACATTTGCATGGTGTGATAGATTGTGCATTTTGAGCTTTACCACAAAACAAACAAAAACGTGTGAATGTTTGACGAGAACTTGCAATTGTACTGACTGAGTTCATTCTACTGTCAGTATTTAAGTATCCTCATTTTATGTTTTCTGTTTTTACCTTTTCTTTAGATATGAACCCATGGTTTCATTACAACCACCTTGTGATATAGTTGATGGTGCTCAACAGTTGGTCAAGCCTTTCAGAGATAGTACTATTGTGTGGGAGGAGTTACCAAAATCATCTGCTGAGAAATATCCTTCTGGAAACTCTATAGAGTGGGAGGAACTTCCAAAAACAGTGAATCAGACTGAAGTGTTAGCCAGAGATGAGATGGACATCTTCAGCAAAGATCCTCAAGGTTCAATGGAAGCCTTTTTAGAATCTTCACTAACATTGGACAGAAAGCAACATAACAATAATGCAGAAGACAAATTACTGGTATTGAGGAAGGAATGTGTTGAATATAATAATGAGTTTTCGGAGGTATGGACAGATGCAGATGTAATGACAAAGCAAAATGACACAGAAAAGTTTGTAGAAGCCAAATTTTCATTGGAACAAAATACAAGTGCCCTCCCTGACGTGCAACCCATTGTAGGAATAACAATGTCATCATTAAGTATAGACAATCCTGAACATATTACTGTCACAGAACCACTTTGTCTTAAACAACAAATTTCTCAGATGTTGCAATGCGATGAATCAAATATGACGAGGCTTGTGAGCTCCTGCCCTCTTAACTCTTCTATAAAAGGTATTCCATCTATGTTACAACCATGTAAACAAACTTGGTCAACCAGTTGCAAACTGTCAGGTGCAAGGCTGCTCAAATCTAAAATGGCCCCAATAAAAGACATACATTTTAAAGATGATATAAAAGCTATGGTAACTATAGTCCCCACATGTGCCAGATGTGCCACTATTCCTGGGTTCCCATCTGGTTCTGAGTCCGTTTATGGTTCCAGTGGGATAAATCTATATCCTTCATGCCCAGTTCTTGCATCTTTAGCTGGATTCCCATCTCTCCAGAAGGCAGATAACAGAAACTGGACAGTTATTCAATGTTTAATTTTGGAAAAGAGGATAAAACCAATGCCTGCGATGTTATTAGAAACCAAGGAAATGTACAAAGATGTGGATGGAATGATTTGCCTTGCTGAAAGTTTTCCAAAACATTCAAAAATTTATGGATGTCCGTCTCGCCCTCAAAGAATCTTTTCAAGTCTATCAAATTCATACTGTAAATCATCTCAAATACCAGGGTTTATCTCTGGTCCTGATTGTAAAGAGTGGGCTCAAAAGAAAGGAGAAGTATTAGCACATAAATCAACAGGGGTCCGAGCAATACGATTCAGCACATTCGATACAAGAGCAATGACAAGCATGGTATGTCTCGCACCATCTTGTCCAAAAGTGCCAGGCTGTCCAGGTTTCCCTTCTGCTCCAAATCCACAAGCTGCATATTATGGGGCATCTGCAACCAGGCTTGTTCCTTCATGTCCCAATGTGTCGGCAATTCCAGGATTTCCATCAATCCAAGAGGAAAAGAAAGTCAGTTCAAATTTCAGCCTGATTGCAGGTGATTTATTAGCCAAACGTGAACAGGCTGAAAAGATTGCTATCATTGAAGGTATTCCAAATCTTGACAAGAAAACATCAAATACAATGTTGTCATTAGCAGCATGTTGTCCTAGCACTTCCAGTATCTTTGGTTGTCCTTCTTTTCCTCGTATGACCATTGAATCTAATAACATTTGTCTGGTGCCATGCTGTCCCAGTGGTTCAGTTCTTCAAGGATTTGCCTCCCTAACAAGTTCATCAAGTGCAAATTGGTCCATGCGTGCAACAGTACTTTGGGATAGTACTCATATGAGAGCAAAGAAGATAATTTTACCTGCTGTACCTACCCACCCAGAAACCCTCAAGGCACAAAGTATGGTTAAGATGGTCCTGTGTTGCCCAAAAGAGGCTCGGGTGCTGGGCTTCCCATCTGCTCCAGTTCTGAATAGACCCCCCAGTATAGTGAGTCTTTATGCATGCATGCCTTGTGTCTCACGTTTGCCTGGTTTTCCATCAGCAAGGACATTCAACACAGATTGTGTAGCTTCAGCTGTACCACCAAACCTGAACCTGCTCTATGACAGACAGTATAACAGAAAAGTTTGTACTATAAAACATGAAATCAAACTGGAAGGAAACAAGCATGCCATAGATTTAGCACCATTGTGTCCTCAGCTGGCTAAAGTCCCAGGATTCCCCAGTATTTTGCAGTTAAATGACTCTGAGAATGATGCCCATATTGGTAATGATTCTGTAGAATTGTCTGAAGTCCCAACCACTCAAGTCCCAGAAAATGAGGGCACTCTTACAAATCAAGATATACCTTTGCCTTGTGCGAAAAGAACAAATGAAGATGGGAAAACTAGTATTGCTCCGGTTTCTCTTTTCAAGGATTACTTACAAGAATTTCTTCCAGAAGAATCTGAGTCATTGGTCACTTGTACTTTCAAAGAAATAATGGAACCTTTAGAACCTGTCAGGGAGAACTCCCAGAAAATGTTTATTACACTGACAAAGAAAACAGGACTGACTGGATCTGGGACATCTCTTCCCATTGATGGTTGTCCTTCAGATAAATCACAGGTCCTTGTGCCAGTCAAAGAAACAAAGACTACATTAACAGCAGATGGGGACAGTTATCAAAATGCACAAAAGTTTGAGAAAAATTTTGCAACTGCCCCTGAAAACTCTGAAGAATTTACAAATCCTTCTTTTTCAAAGGAGTTTGGTCCTGCCCAAACTCCTATCCTTATCAACCCTGATGTTCCTTTTTCACTTTCTACTCTCAGCACAGAAGAGTCATATGGTAAGAAAGCATGCTGAGACCACCATACCATGTTTAGCATTTTAATCCCATTCTTATTTTGTATACATATTTGCTTCTGTAATAGATGTAAAAAATGATACGGGTCCTGTTGTTCGTGGCCTAGTAGAACAGACTTGGTAAGTTGGACTTGTGTTGTTTGATATGCTGTGGGGTTGCTTGCATAACATACATTTAAAGTTCAGCATTATAGTGCATGAAAATTGTGTTAGTTCGATATGGAAGTTGTATCTCATGCTTTTATTATCTGGGTCTTCAGTGAAACCAAAAAAGAAAAGGTTGAGATGGCAGAGACAAAGAAGGACACATTTGACATGTCAGAACCAGGTTGGGAGGTATTGGAAGCAGAGGGAACATTAACAGAGCAGCAGGCTGAAACCTCCCCCCATCTTTTTAAGTCAATTGTAGATGTCTTTCAGAAAGGGTAAGTAAGATGCAGCATGAAGAATCACAATGAATTGGTATTTTTAAAGGAATCTAAACTTGGTTGCATGGTTGGACTTAATATTATTGTAAAATCACTATTTGCATGGATTTTAATATCATCCACTTACCCAAGTCTCCATTTCTCACAGTTATGACTCAGTAGCTACTATGTTGGGGCCACCTAGCTCTTCTTTAGCTGAGGATCACCAACACTCAAAGACCACTTCATCCATGAGCCTGCAGGACAGGACAGTTCCACCTGTGCATGATAAAACCAATTTCATGCCAAGAGTTTCTTCAGAGAGGCAGTTTATGAACACTGACAAGAAAGTAGGAGGTGCTCAGCCAACCTCGTGGGACTTGCTTGAGAAGCGGTCATGTTCCGTCCCTTTATCCACTCAAGATGACAGCTTTCCAGTTTGGGCAAGATTCAAGAAATGGCCACCGCTCACTGCAAAAGATATACCAAATGAAAGTTTTGAAGAGACTGAGAAAGTAGAAGTTAAAGAGGTGTCATTGGTCATAGGGCAAGATTCAGTTTGCTCTGAGGAGGACAGTGAAAGATGGTTAGTACAGCAGCTGACTGAGGCAGAACAGGAGGATGTTAAAACAGTGTTGACCTGCACTGAGCTGGACAAAGGGTGAGTGCACCATAGAAATGTTGCATGATGTGAGCAACTGTCACTACTCAGTGTTTCATTTTAATGCTTTGTGATTAAGGCAAGGCTAAATAAAATGGTTGCTTGACAAGTTCTACAAAGCAATAGACATGTTACTGATGTGGGAAGGGGTAGTGGTGTAGGTTTGTGAATGGCTGCAGTATTTTTTTAAAGTTGTATAACGTTGTCTTTTGTCTTTGTGGGACTTACCGCTTTTCTAAGCTATCTTGAATGCTATCTTGAAGTATCTTGAATGTACTTAACAGTGATAAGCAGTGTATAGTCATAATAACTGTATTTAGGAGTGGCATTGTTTTTGTTTCACAGACAGAATGATGTTTAAGGCTAATTCAATTCTGAAGCTTATCTCTTTCTGTCCTAAAGCCCAAAACAAAGTGAAGCTACTCTTCAGTCGCCACCAGATGATGAAAATATCAGTGAAGTTGGAACAAAGGACAAAAAAACAAAAAGAAGAATTTTGAAGATACCAAAGAAAAAAGTTGATCAAACAAAAGTGTTTGCCCCTGTTTGGCCTCCCAAAAAGAAGGATGGAGGTATGAGTTCTGCGAATGATACCCAGAAAGATGATGGACGTAAAGTGAAGGAAATAAATACATTGGTCATCAAGGAAACTCCAAAAATATCAGTAACAAGTCAAATTTCTGAAACCGAAACAAATTATTCCATAATTAATGCAGGACCAGCTGTTGCTGTAAGTACTTCATTGAAAAAAGAAGATCTTACAGGCTCTGCTCAGGAGCAAGAGTCATTTCAAGTTGAGAAAAAAGAACCTGTCTCACTTATTAAAAAGATAGGAATTTCTCTCAAAGGAAAGAAGCTACCTCTAAGAAAACCTGGCAAGAAGGACACTGCCAAGAAAACTGTAGAACCAAGTGTTCACGATGAGGTGAAAGTTGAAGAAAAGGTCGTAACTGAGAAAGTGAATGTCACTGTTGAAATGACAGTGATTAAGCAGACATTACCTGTCCCACAGCCAAGAATAAAGAAACGTTCAAGTGGATCCTTCCCTGATGACTTAAAAGTTACAGAGTCAACAATACAAGGAGAACTAGTCCAAAAATCCCAAGAAATGTCAAGTATGGACAACAGTACAACAGCTCTTTCTATAGAGGATTCTACCCCCACTGGTACATCAGAGACACCCACTGTACAGTTACAGAATAAACAAGATCCTTCAAGCTTAATTCCTGTACCTAAACCAAGATCAAAGAAACGCTTCAGCGCTTCATTCCCAGATGAAACCTCACAAGCAGTGACAGATAGTACTTGCTCTGAGAGTAATCAACATGGTGATCAGTTGAGCATGCCTGCATCAAAATCTGATGAAACTTTAACTTTTCAGACAAAGAATGAAACTCTGCATCAGGTCCAGAAGTTTACCTTACCAGTCCCAATGCCACGGGAAAAGAAGAAACGTCTAAGTGCATCTTTTGTCGACAGCAGCACAGAACAGGAAAAGTCAACAGATGCTGGACCAGCTAACATGGATGCTGCGTTGCAAATTAGCAAAGAAACCTCTGAAGGTCCAGTTTCTTGCGAGTCCAGCATAATTTCTGATATAGGTTCTGAAATTGCAAGGGAGGATGAAGTCGTGTCCGATATTGAGTTTATCCAGACATGTAGTATAGAGGATACAGAAGAGGAGATGATCCGAAGTTGGACATTTACAGATAAGCAAGGCATAACAACAGATTCTCAAGCAGTGCTGCTGGGGGACACTGAAGATGTTCAAGAGCTCTCCAGGTCTATTTCTATTGTCTCATCAGCTCAAGATGATTGGTTCCATGTGAGTGATAGCAAAAGCAGTGAAACTATGGAAGAGGTCAAGACTGAAGACTTGGGGAGTGACTTTGAGCCTGTAGATGTGGCAGCTGATTGTGTAGTGGAAGACAGGTGAGGTCATTGTCTAACAGGGTGTGCTGGTACATCCAAACACTTGTCATCTCACAATTATTCTAACCTTTTAACTCTTTCCATACTAGATGGCATGGTGTCAAGTGTGAATAGTGAAATCGTGACAACAAAAGAATTGATATTATCTTGGTTGTTCTTTTCTAGGTCGAAGGAGCCACACAGAGCTCTACCTCGGGGTAAAAAGCGTTTCAGTGGGTTGCATCTAGATGACAGCAAGTCCAATGTCATCCAAGTCAATGAAGCAACAACTCCTCAGAAAAAGCCAGCAGATACAACCATCTCTGCTGTAAGAAAATCTGAAATCTGAAGTACTAAATCTGTTTTGTAGTGGGAGGTGCCACTTGCTTTTCATGAAGATGCTGTTACTTTGCATACATTGTTCCAGTATGACATTAAACCTGTCTATCCCCATGTAAACAAGCAAGTGATGCCACCAGGCTTAGTTAAATACCAGATCTGTGAAGTGGCAGCCCCACTCATAGCTAGAATGCATGCTTTTTAAGGTACTCTTTTTTTAGCAATAAAATCACTTGCAATAACATGTCCATGGAGACAAGCATCTGTCAGACCCTCCACCAGAAAAGTTATATAATTTGTCAACTTTTCACATTGTATTACAATACATGTTATCTTTCAGGAACTCATGACCAGCCCTGGTTTAGTAACATCCACGCAGTCTCTTTTGGAGTGGTGTCAGGAAGTCACTCAGAGCTACCATGGAGTGAAGATCACCAACTTTAGCACATCATGGAGAAATGGCTTGGGTTTTTGTGCTATCTTGCACCACTTTCACCCTGAAATGATGTAAGAAAATATGCCAAGCACCTTGTAAGTGGTCTGTCCACAGATAACAATATATTTTGTATTTCTTTTGGCAGTAATTATGAAACACTGGACCCATATGATATCAAGCAAAACAATAAAAAGGTAATGTTGTCTATCTGTTTTTGTCAAAAGTTAGTTTGTTAGTAAATCTGTTTTAGCTGAATGTAATTTTTAACTCCCTAAATGTGGCCTTATATCTTCCATCTACTCTTTTCTAGGCATTTGATGGCTTTGCAGAGCTGGGCATCTCTCGGCTGATGGAGCCCTCTGATATGGTGATGTTAGCTGTTCCTGACCGACTCATTGTTATGACATACCTGAGCCAGATCCGCACTCACTTCACAGGTCAGGAACTCAGTGTGCTCCACATAGAAAAGGACAGTAGTGACTCCAGCTATGCTGTGGGCTCCTGCGCCGCTCCAGAAGATCCAGAGGCGGCCGTTCGGTACTGCACCCAACGGCTACAAGAGGAGGGCATCAGTATAGAGACCAATGGTACAGCAATGGATAAGGACAGTAAAAGTGAGGTTGTGCCACCTCCTAGGCAGAAAAGACAACAGGGTGTTGGTGGAACACAGTCTCCAGTCGCACCACCCCGGACTCACATCTTGTCCAAGTCCACATTCTCTCACGTTAAAGATGCAGATCTGGTCAAAAAGAGACGCTCACAGAGGAGGAGCAGTTCAGTGGATGAGGGAGAATCTTCAGCGGTATGTTGTCATTTTTTCTATAGGTAAAACAGAGACACTATTTATAATAATTATTATGAAAAGCAGCAGCCACTCAGTGGTCATCAGTGGTCATGTTTTCAGTTAGATACAATGAAAGCTTCTTTGGAGTAATCTTGTTTACTATTATTTTTAACATTATGCAAATAAACTATGTATACTATGTATGCAGTAGGGCAGGGCAATATATATAAAGTATATCAGATTTTTATTCTCATATTGATTGATCTGGATTTTTGGTTCAATGCTTTTGTCTTATTAAAAATATCTTTTTATTTTCATTTCCTGAACATAAACAAGATGGCTTTTAAATTGCCTTTTAACAAGAAAAATAGGTCCAACCACATGCTTTTACTGACAGAGGATGGGCTGTGAACTATCGATCTGTTAAAATTTGATTAATTGCACAGCCATAATTTGCATTTCACTTCTGCACACATTGTTATTAATTTCATTATTGCCAGTAGGAACTGAATCTGCTCTACATAATACAGTATTGAAAATACTATGATGTGATTGAGTTGCTCTTGTTTTTCTTACAGGCAGCTGCAGGACACAATGACAGTTTACTCTCTCGAAGCACATCAGAAACTGGTTTGTGAAGTTTTACAAATTTTACATGTTAATATTCACATGACATAATGAGATGGGTAACTGATACCTGTCAAAATGTAACTGTTTTCAACTTATAGAAAGAACAGAAAAAGTGACAGAGGAAACAAGACCAGAGGGCCAGGTAGCAAAAATATTTTATTTTCATTTGGCTAGTATTTGAATAAACAATCGTGTTAGAAATGATTTAGATCATGTGAATGAAAACCTTAACAGTATTCTTTCTGTAATAATTATATAACAGGGTTTTCACATGTGTCCTTAAATTACTTTTGTACAATGACGGAATAGAGTATGTTATTTTTCTCACTGTGAACCTGTCTGAATTGTGACCTGTACATATTTACCTCCTCCAGGACACCAATCAGTATGTGCTGAACCAGATGGAGGCTCTGGAGGCCGAGCAGAATCACATCGACAACAGAGCAGGTGTGGTGGAAATGAAACTCCGGCAGCTCATGGAAACAGGTAATAAAGCCAACTCTATCACATAATTTCAAATGGACCCAGTATTGTCTGCTTTTTCAAAACACAAAAGTACATATTACATAAACAACAGTTGCATAACTTATGTGTTCAGCAGGCAGTGACAAAGTGGAGGAAGAGCGGTTAATTCAGGAGTGGTTTACACTGGTCAACAAAAAGAATGCTTTGATTCGGAGACAGGACCATCTTCAGCTGTTGTAAGATATAGATTAAATATACTTAATATTACTGTCACGGGTTCAAACCCTGTTATTCATGTCCATGCCATGTGTGCACTAACTTTTATTCTGTCTCTGGTTTGTAGGCTGGAAGAACAAGACTTGGAAACAAGATTTGAGCTGTTAAAGAAGGAACTGAGAGACATAATGGCAACAGAAGGTATATGACACTGCAAAACTGTATGTAGCATGTGGAGGACTGTGCTGAGTACTGTGTGTTGTGCAGAATGGCAGAAGACTCCAGACCATAAACACAGGGAGCAGCTGCTGCTGCAGGAGCTGGTGTCTCTGGTGAACCAGAGAGATGAACTGGTACAGAACATGGACGCCAAGGAGCGAGGGTGAGAACTGAGGACCTATGCAAAACGTTTTACAATTAAAATTATCTGTTTGGCTAAGATACAAACTATACATTGTAATATTACACAGGCTTGCTACATTGTGAAAAGTATTATCTTTCCTGGTAGAGCCATGAAAGTATAGTAACTATAAGACTTCCATAGACTAGCAAAGTTAATATATATCTTATACATCCTAATGACTATAACTGTATCTGTGCTTGCCACAGAGCATTGGAGGAGGATGAGCGGCTGGAACGGGGTTTGGAGCAGCGGCGCAGAAAGTACTCCAAACAACAGAAGGACAAGTGTGTGATGCAGTGAACGACAAACCTGTACAGCCTAGGTAATAATAAAAAAAAACACTGCAGAGCACTGAAGCAGCACGAGCAGAGAGAGTCACAGAGGAGTAAAAAAAAGTAAGTTATTTTGTTATTAGTAACCCTGGATGGTTTGCTAAGCTTTTATTATCCATAAACATTAAGTTGAACTGTGCACTTCAGTGTGAGTATTAGGTGGATAGTTTTAAGTTGTGAAACTGTTACTGATTTTGTTTTACGTTATAGCATTGGTACAGCTAGTTGCCAAAGCAGCAACAACAGGTGCCTTATCTTTGAGAATATGCTCTTTCTCAGCTGCAAAGATGCCTTAAACACTGCAAAGAATTAGCATTATAAATACATTCATTTATAATGTTATTGGATAAAGGTGTTTGTAAACAAATGTTGAACAGTTGTCTGAGTAGCAGATGCATTTCTCACTTTTATCAACTTCAGTTGTTAAAACTGCAGTATATATGTTGCTTTTCTGCACTGAATCATTGTTTATCTAGTAGATAAATTAAACAGACAACCAGAATTTATGGGCTAACATTGCAAGGTCTTTCAAAGCATCATCTGTGGTTTCCTTTACTTTTTAAGGTTTTTAATAAATCAGACATTTTAATCAATCTCTGGTATGTAGCTCTTAACAGTATAAGCCATAATGGAATTACAGCAACATAAAAGTGTATGTATTTATTTACCTACTGAACTTTATTTTTGTAACATACATTGTTGCATTAAGAACTACTGGTGAATTCATCCCTGTGTTTTGAATGTTGAACATAAACCTTATTTGGCAGCAGCTTGGTTACAATGATTTTTTTCTCTTAAGTTATGAAAGAGAAACAGTTCATTACAGTTGTGTGCAGCCCTAGTTATATATTATTGTCAGTCCACTTATTTGCACTGAGAGGCTGTGTGATGTGGGCCTTGTTTAAGAGCCTACTATGTGACAGTGTGTTTTTTGTTTGGCTATTGTGTCTTGAGTTTCTTGAGTTACTTGAGCACTTTTTTATTGATATAAAAATGATTTCAAAGCAATCAGTGTTTCATTTTTATTAATGTTAGCTGGCACTGTCACAAAGTGAATGCATTGGTGCTCTCTAGTGGAAGGTTAATGAATATGTCAGTCTACATGCCCATCTTTTCCAGCAAGGTCATAAATAAACTAATAATGTCTACCTTCAGATGTAGGTCCTCAGAGGTTCAATTTTTAAAATATTATATCTGATATTGAAAGGTGAGAGTAGTAGGAATCCAAATCTGTTGTAAACATGGCCTCTTACTAGGCCTTTCACATTAATACATTTTAAGTGAGATATTTTGCTACATAAACTATCACAATCAAAGATAATCTTGAATCTACTTCATGCCCCTGAAATAATAACTCTTAAGAAAAATTGCAGAAAACCTTTATCTAAATGTACTATGCCATGAGCTGCACTAAATAGCATATTGAAATACATAAGTATTACAAAAGCAATACAAAAGTAGATAGTTAGTATCTCTAAGAGGTCCTTGTTATGTTATATGTAAAAAAAAAATTAAAGTGCAAAGAATGGCCCACATGATACTAAGGCCCCCAAAATCAGTCGGCACAGAATTATTGTGACAAGCCTATCTGTTACTAAACTAAGGTACTTGTTTTCTCAAGAACAGCATCCTCTAGGTAATCTCAGTAATTACACAACTGCAAAACACTTCATTTGTGCCTGTATTTGCTATATCACATGCCTTGTATTTGTCAATACTGACCAAGTATAAGATGCTTCTCAAGTTATCTGCCTCGATTTCTGCTATGGGCGTAGGACCCGTGTCTGAATGTGTTTGACTTCAAATGTAGAAATGGAAAATTAAATATGATGACAGAGGTGAAAATTAGATTGACTCATCGAAACAAAGGTCTCAAAGAAACAGGAAGTGAAGACTTTGCAAATGTTATGGGATCTTGTAATGTTGTGAAAACTGGGGGTTCCACCATGCACCCTGCATGCACACATAGACGACAGTAAACTAAAAACTGATATAAGTACAAACTGCTTATCACATCTGATGTTAATGACTTTTTTTCGAGAGACTCGAAAGACTTTTAATACAGTTCCACTTCCTTCCACTTTCTTCAGTAAAACATGGTATTTTGAAATGTATTTTGTGAAAAATAGCAAATTTCTACAAAAAGAGAGAAAAAGTGCTAATGGTATTTTCAAACATAAAATAATAAAAAAAAAAATACCTTCAACAGCTTAAAGTTTGAAATCTAAACATGGTTTACCAACATGATTTTTTTTTTTGTTTTTTTTTTTACTTGAAATAGCACTATAATAGCTACATATAGAAATAAATGGCATGTGACATAAATACACACAGTTTATTTACATAGGTCAACATTACCACCCACCTCTGTTTCAATGTCTCGATAAAAATAAGGCGGAATAAGTGTGGGATTTACACAGGAAGTTAACTGCTCCTAAGTAGGGGGAAGGCTGTAATTAAACAGTCTTGACTCATGAAGTAAACTGAATAGCTGCTGAAGACCTGATACTCTGCAGTGGGGGCAGGCGGACAATATGAGGAGGTTGCCGGTTCGATTCCTGCTCTTTTTTTTGATCTGGAAGGTCACCTTTGGCACACAACCTCCACTGCCACAGGAAGGTGAGTGTGTCTACATGCTGTCAGTCACATATTACGTATTGGCTTGTCAAGAAAAGATAGGAATGTCCATTACACCAAGTGTTTTAATATTATGGTCCATCGTTCATTGTTGTGTAAAGATAAAAGAAATACACTGTGCTGGACTTACAGTATCACTGAATGTATATTGGCTTTTCGTCATTCGCTCAACTGGACTGTACTACTTCTGTTTATGTAGTACTTTGTAACTGTAATTAATTGAGATGCATAAATCCCCAAATAATTATTAATTAAATTAGTGTTGAAGTATTACATTTAAACCCTGCTCTTCTTGTTTTTTAAACCAAAACAGTTACAGTGGAACCAAAATGGTTGTCTGTGCAGAGCAATTTATGAATGGTGTCCATATTATAGGTCATATTACAAATGATTTAGCACCTATCTTGATCATTTTTCCCTACATAGTAAAAAAAAACTAAAATTCTGTCAACTGAAAAAATGTTTAATTAGAGATGATGGTCCAGTTGACAGAATAGAAATTTTCTTTTACTATGGATCATACCTGGATAACGAGAGATTACACAGACATGAGGAAGTAGACACTCTGAAGAATAAGATAAGTCTGGATAACAGTCATGAGTGTTATAGCCAAAAGTTGTCACATACCTTCTGTTCATATTTACACCAGGGGAACTTTTTGTTAACTTAATATCAATAATTTTCCCCAGTTTAAACATATAACATAAAATTGTGTTTCATTTGTTTAGTGGATATTTTGCGTTTGACCCAACAGTCGACATGGACATCTAATCCTAAAAATGAGGTATTGATACAGTGACAGTACAGCACAATGCAATAAGCAGGTCTCTTATAATCTTATACTATTTCTTTTCCAGTTCAATAAGATCAATATGCCCCTTGGGGGCATGAGTCCGGTGCCAGTGCTCCAGGCCTGTGCCCGTACTGACAGGAGGAGTGTTCTCAGTGAGTGGACAAAGCTCGGAGACGCTACACATCTGTATGTGGACATCACCTTGGCCCTGGAGAGGGAGGTGTCTGGTCAGCCTGTCCCACTGCAGCTCCATCTGCTTGACTCCAGATTCCCCAGCAGACAGATATCAGAGCGCTGGAGAGTGCGGAACATCAATGTGTCCCGGCCGTTTCCATCTACTCCCCATCCAGCTGAACTGTCCCAGTACTTCAGCGCCCACACGGCCTTGGATCTGGGCCCTGTCAGGAACACAGGCTTCCAGCTGGGACTGTCCTACACGGGGACATGTGTGCTGGTTTCTTCTATCAGGGTCTTCTACAGAAGGTGTCCAGACATGGTGCTGGCCCTCAGTTCCTTCTCTGGGGCTGCTGGAGGCTCAGGGCCAGTGAGGGGCTCCTGTCTGCAATGGGCAGTGGAGGAGGGGGGCCCTCTTGAGAGAAACTGCAGTGTAGAGGGAGTGTGGGGGCCACAGCAGGGACAGTGTGTCTGTGAACCAGGGCACCAGCAAGTGTCTGATCACTGCCAAGGTAAAATCTAGATTAGACTCATGCAAGTCTGACAACACAACATTCAGATACTTAAAATACATTTGCAATAGCATAATCTCAAGGCTGACTGTGACACAACAATGTAACAAGATTGTATCAGGCCTGTGCAATGTATAATATACCACTATAGTTATGTACGTGATGTCGCTATAGCTAGATTTCATATCACTTTCATTGTATCAGAATTTGTCCATTATTATCATTATTGTCCTATATCACTATATATATATATATATATAGTGATATATATATATCACTATATCACTATATGTCATACTCAAGGCCAGGGGGCCAAATGCGGCCCTCCACATAATTTCGTGTGGCCCTCGACAGGGTAAACTCAAAGGTATGATGGTCTTAAAATGTAATTTTTTCAGGAGATACACAGTTACACAGCCACTTTTTTACATCTAGGCTAATGCATATGTAATATTTGTAACTTGAACAAGTAATAAATACAGAAACAGTTAATTAACAAGTTAAAAAAAGTAGTTAGATTTATTTTACATCCGGCCCTTTGAAGGCAGCTATTTTGCTAATGTGGCCCCCGGTGAAAATATGTTTGACACCCCTGTCCTATATTATTCAACCATGCCTGAGAGCTTTTAGCCAGGTTAGAATGTTGTTATTTAATCAAAAACAGACTTGGAGTTGTGTTTTGTTTCATTCACATATGTTTGAGTAAGTATTAGTTTGTCTACATCTTCAAAGCACAAAATGCTCTTCACATTGTGATCCCATAAGTTTGTAGTTTTAAGTTAACAGCTACTTTTTAGCTTTTTTTATTTAGATTGGCAATTTCAAATCTGAAATTATCCAAATGATTCTAGTGTTTGGAGATTAAAAACACAGTGGAGCACTTCCTGTATTACCATGTGACATCACAAGTGGTTTCTGTTTGAGAGGTGAGTTCCTCTAAAGCCTAAATATGCAGGATTTGTGTGTTAAACATGCGTGAGCGAAACAAAACACAATTCTGGGTATGTTTTTGATGAGGAAGTGACATCATGACATAAATCAGGAAATAACATAATATGGGCCCTTGTCTAGTCGGGCTAGCATTTTTACCACACATAAATGCATTTCATAAAACTTAATTTTCCCTTTGTTGATCAGCCTGTGGAATAGGGTTGTACAGATGGGCCAATCAGAGTGGAGTATGTCAGAAGTGCCCTCCACACAGTGAGACTCTCACAGTGGGCTCAGATAGGTGTGAGTGCATGCCGGGCTACAGCCGCCTACCCTCTGACCACCATGACCTGGGCTGTGCAAGTAAGTGATCTGTTTAAGCTATGGTTATAGAATATGATGAACGTCATGTAATTGTACTTTTATTTGAATCTTTCACCACAGAGCCACCCTCAGCTCCAATGAATCTGAAAGCCCACGACTATAATGTCTCTGTTCTGGTTCTTACATGGAACCCTCCTATTGACCATGGGGGTAGGTTGGACATATTCTACCAAGTCCAGTGTGAGACATGCGGACAACATAGTGACCAGTGGAAAACATGTGATGGAGTTCTTTTCCTGCGTGACTCCCTGACCACTACATCTGTGAACCTCTCTGGGGTTAACCCCTACCAGGACTACAGGCTGTCAGTACAGGCCCGGAATGACATATCCATCCTGCAGGGGGTGTCGCTCTCCTCCACTGCCACTATAACTATTCAGAGATGTAAGGAAAACTACTATGTACTCTATATTTACATTCTTGAATGACAGTATGCATTTCTCAGCAAGCTCTTCAAAATGCAAGAGTGAACTGTTAACCATCAAACACATGGGAAAACAATGAATTGCACGTGAATGAATTTTGTGTGCATAATTATCCTAAACTCGAATATCACAGCATCAAAAGGCTAAGCATCTGCACTTGACAGACTGTATTTCTAATGATTCCAAAGAGACAAAATGATCAGTGAATAAAAAAAGGCCAAGGTGTCTGCCACAATGGGATCAAAAATATTCTGAAAAGACAATCAGGTTACAACATGTGAACCATGAATCACAATTATTATATTCAGTAGCAATTGTCTCTTGATTCAAACAGGGATGTGTCATTTCCACTTTGAACATGTTTGAACAAGATTGCTATTACTCATTCTGAGAAAGTGTAATTTATTAAACTGTAATAAGTATTCAGGAAGCCTTTTTTCAAGTGACCATGACCTGTGTGTGTTACCAGGGAGAGTGCCCCCTGTGCCAACAGTAAACGTCACACCTAACCCTGAAATGGAGGCCCAGGTAACAGTGTCCCAGCAGCACAGGGGCCTATTCTTGTGGGTCACTTTGGGGGTCCTGTTTGGAGTCCTGCTTCTTTTGACTGTCATCCCCATCGCAGTGTGTATCTTCCAACACAAGTACTCTAAACTCAGGTAATAACCAAACCAACGTTTGTAATCTCAAATGACACAAGTGATGATGATGATAATAATAATAATAATAATAATAATAATAATAATAATTAACAAAAAAGTGGTATAATTTGACGTTGCCTTTCCCAGATCAGAGCAGGATGTAGAGCTAATCCCCATAAACCCTGAGGTCTCATACAGACGTTCGCAACAAATGGTTGAGCTCACCTCACAACAAACCAACAGTAAGTTTAAAATCTTCTTTATTATAGTTCTTGGGATTTTGTCTTAACGACTGACAGGGGGATCAAAGATACAGAACTCGGGGAACAGTTCAACAATGTTTATTTACAGCTTGAAATGTGCAAATTAAGGTAGATTGATCAGATAGTTGAGAGTGGGGTTGTTTGCAGTACTTCTTCAGTAGATCGTGGGCAGCAGGGTCAGAGATGAGGTAAGCCGTACCAGTAGAGGTGAGCTGAGCGGGTCCAGAGAGCGGGATCGTATGAGGAGCAAAAACATCCAACTTAGAAAGGAGTAGCAAATGCAAAATATAAGACTGAGCCAAGCAGAACTGCACTACTGTAGATACACAGACGATCTGGCACCGAGTGTCAGGTCCTGGCTCCCTTTATCCTCCCCCAGGTGCAGCTTGATTAACAATTAGTTCCAGGCTCTGATACAGAAGGGAGAGGGAAAACAGCACAAAACACAAGGCAGACTGGGATCTTGACAGATTTGCTTGAATAATAGACCTACTATTCTCTCCTGTGTCTGACCCTTAGCAGTGTCCCAGGCTGGAGCAGAGAGTGTGCTGCAGTTGTTGGAGGGGCTTGGGGGAAGACTGGCCGCTTCACTGAAGGAGGTCCTGGTGGAGAGGCGTCAGCTCACTCTGGGCAAGGAACTAGGCAAAGGTCTGCTTTTGGAGCAAAACGAAATAATACTGATTTTGTTGAAGAAGTTACATATGGAATAAATTAGAGCAGCGTTCACAAACTTTCAGACCCTCAAAAAAACAATGTGAACAACTTGAATCCTCACTTCCAAATGAAATTTCTCAAATTTCTAGTGGCAAAAATATTTTAAAATTAGTTTAATGACACTTTATTTTAGCTTTTTTGTTATTTGATCTAATTTCACAAAGAAAATACAGGCTACATAGAGACTAAACACATTGCCATTAATATTAAATTATAGTTTAAAATCGTCTCGCAACCTCCAGTTTGAGATCCAGTTTGAGATCCCATGCATTATGAGAGGCCATATTGTTTGGTATAGTTGCATTTTAATGGTGGTAGTTGTTAATCAACTAGTTCCACACCTTTTCAAAGATATTTAAACAAAAAATACAAAAAGGTTTAGATATTACTGTGCAAAAACCAAACAATATCTTAAAAAGAGTTTCATAATAAACTTCAATAACTTTTAGTAATATCTAGTTGACTGTCTTTGTGCCAAATTTAGATGGCTAAAATAAAAGTATTCCTAATAGTGTTGTGTTGGCAGGAGAGTTTGGGTCCGTCTATGAGGCAATCTTTACTGAAGAGGATGATGTGAACATTAAGGTTGCAGTGAAAACCATGAGAGGTAAAATTACTATTAATATATATTACATGAATGGATTTAGTCTGATCTCTGCTTAAATCTTTTTTTTTATTCAGTTGGATTTCATACCCAGGAAGACCTACATGAGTTTCTGAGAGAGGCTGAGATTATGAAGAACTTCAGTCATGACAATGTTGTGCGACTACTTGGTGAGAGACATAAGAACTTGATAAAAAGTTACAACTACTAAATTATAAAATACTGCTGAATAATATCAGGTATCTGTACTACAATTACTACCTAGGAAGCATAAACACATTTTTCATAAACATACGTGACAGTGAAGTACTTTATTGTTGATGCTCCTCAGAATTCAATTGCAATTTGCTCCTCTGACCTGTTGCTGCCCTCTACTGTCTGTTACTATAATACAGTTTTGGGCCTTGTGCTTATCCGTGTGCAGGGGTGACTCTACAGCGGGAGGAGGACAGCACTGTGCCTGTCCCTTTGGTAATTCTGCCCTACATGAAACATGGGGATCTGCGTCGCTTTCTCATCGCTACACGCTATGGAGACATTCCCATGGTATCAATTTGAGTTAATGAAACATTTACGTTAACTTTACACCACACATTGTGACAATATAGCTATGGTCAAGATTTAAATATCAAAAGCACAAATAATGGGAAGTCCAGTTACAATGTATTGAACTTAGTTTCTGGTGGTAATGACATTTCCATCCTATTAATAAACTTACTTCCTTAGCAACAGTGTCATTACATTTTTGCTATCTCAGCATTTCCATAGATAGAATAAATTGCACAAGAGATTTTTACATTCTTTAGCACTTTCTTTGAAAATACAAAGTGAAAATAATATAGGCTTACTTTATTTGCATGTTCCAGTTTGTGCCATACCAGACTCTACTGCGTTTCATGGTGGACATTGGTGAGGGGATGGACTATCTCAGTTCCCAGGGTTTTCTGCACAGAGATCTGGCAGCTCGCAATTGCATGTGAGTTTAGAACAGGCAGAAAGTCTTGCATTGCACACCTCTGCTCTAGACTAGGGAGACTAGAAAAAAGAGCCATTTTTTGTATTGAAGTTGCTGTTTATTGTTTTAAATTAAGATTTGGTTCACAGCACAAAATGTAAACACATTCAGAAGCATCAAAAGTATTTTGACAGATTGAAATGAACTGCTTATGTAATATGAGAATCGTACACATTTTGGAAGTTATAATAGTCTAAACTTCAACAAGTTTTTTCCTTATAAAAAGACAAGGTATCTTGTACATTGTGTATATTTTGCAGAGGACATAATACTACTTAAATAATTGTTACCATTGCAATGTGATAACTGCGACAATTCAAATTACACTTTCAATATGATGTTAAGTATGCAACCCTTGTTTGGACATAGTTTGGCAATATTATTTATTATTTAGTAAATGAAATGTTTAAAACCAACACTACACTGTTTATTCAAGCTTTGAAAAGGCCTGGAGGTGGCTTATTGGTCTTAAATCAACGACTCCTTGTTTGTCCATGACTGGGCTGCTGTCCTCTGTCATTGGTATTCCACTGTGGCCTGTCCAATGTGACGGAAGCGTTGGAAAGCACAAATGTTCAAAGTGTAAATGCAGTTGCTTTGATGTATGCATCTGGGCACACAGGTTAGGCGATGACCTCAAGGTGCGTGTGGCAGATTTTGGACTTTCCAGAAAAATCTACGACAACAATTATTATCGTCAAAAAGAAGCCATCCGAGTGCCGATTAAATGGATGGCTATAGAGAGTCTGTCTGAGTCTGTCTATACCACAAAGAGTGATGTCGTGAGTAAAATGAAATCACCTTTTTCTAAACTAGTTCAGTTGGCACTAGAACTGGATGGTATGAGAGTATTAATGCCTTTGCAGTGGTCATTTGGGATCACCATGTGGGAAATAGTGTCCCGTGGGAGAACACCATATCCTGGAGTCCATAATCATGAGCTGTTGGACCTACTGCTGACTGGATACAGACTCAAAGCTCCAGGCGACTGTGACCCAAAACTGTAAGATACTATCAACAGCTGCATGTAGTCTTTGATTATTAAAACATTTATTCAGCCATTATTAATATATAATTTATCTGTAATTAAGTCTGACTAAATTAATTTCGTAAATATTCCAATTAACTCATACCATGGTGTGATTTTAATTGTGTTATTACATACTTTTATCAAGTAATACATAAATGTTGTGAAGACAGTCATCCAATAGTCTACTTTTGTGTAATAAATATGCAATTACTGAATTTGTTTACTTTTTGTATCCTCACTGTATTACCGCTCATTGTTTTCCTCACAGGTGGGAAGTGATGCATACCTGCTGGGAGAAGCAACCCTCTCAGAGGCCTGGCTTCAGAGAACTTGCGGACAGACTCAAAGCTCTTCTGTCAGAACTGCCTGCACTGGAGGAATGTCAGGAGGCCACCTACATAAACCAGGGCCTGGAGGCAGCTGCTGCTGCAGCTGACTGCCTCACTCCACTCAGCCACTCTAGAGAAGGCACCAATGAGAATGTGTACCTGCCTGCACCTGTGGGAGCTGCTGCTCCACAACGAGAGGAAGATATAGAAATTGAAGATGGATATCTCAAATCTATGCCTATTACTGAATCAGAGTCAGAGGTCTAAAGTAAATATACTAGGATATGTTTTGTAATGTTTTTTGTGATCAAATTTTTATTCAAGTATCAATCTCTAGTGGGGGGGGGAATATGTTTTTAATGTTATTTGTATATATATTTTAGATTGCATGGGTAAAACCAATATGTAAAAAGTTTGCTAATTTGCTAGTTTGTCTATTTTGAAATAAAAACACATAAAATGAAAATCGCCAAATTATTTACAGAAACATTGAACATGGCCTTAATTGCAGTTTTTATTCTGGACTACAAATCCCAAAACAACTCCTCAGCTCACTCCAGAGTGCCACGTCACCTTACGTCACTTCCGCACATGCTCAGTTATCTTGAACCTCTACCAAGCAGCGGACACAGAACGGCTAGAAAAGGGATAAAATATTCGGACCTAACGCTGAACAAACGGGATATGTCCGCTTGATTTTGGAATATATGAACCAATAGACGGTTAATAAGGTGAAACAAGACGTGGGCAGTAACAGAATACCAAATAGGGGATTAAGTGCCTCGGATACCGGACCTACAAGTCATCTTTTTGCCGGAGTAGGAAGGAAGAGACGATTCGCCAACGGAAAAACACATCACCGTGACACCATGAACCCTGAATAGTGAGTTTTACAGAGCTATACGCTTTATCGTAAGGCGTTGATCGTGTATATTTAGACATAGTTCTGAGATCTAACATTGTAACATATCTCACAATCATCTATTTACATTTTTATTTGTTTCTAAGCAAGCAGAATTTTGTCAGGGCGCGGACCGCAGCTTGTTTCAAGTGTCAGTCTCGATAACGCGTTTTTGCTCGGCGTCAGCTGACATCTCACTCGTCTCGGTGTGTCACGGGACAAAAAGGCCACTAAACCAGCTGAAATTAAAGCTACAGCCACTGAAAACTCGAGGCGAAACTAAAATCATACTGCTGACGTTTCACTTTCTTGTAGCTGATCGCGTAGTCACCATTGAGTAACATATGTGTTGCAAACCTGAAAAGTAGATAGTCATCCTAATACACAGGATGCGATGGCAAGTCCGAATCCCTATGCTTATTTGAATAGTAAAGGTAGTTTGATGAGATTTCGTAACAGCTAGCATATATCTGTCCATGATTATTTGGTCATACCATTGAGATATTTGGTATTGGTCGCTATGGACACCGTGACTGGACGTGTTGTTTCCTTGTGGAGGGGTCATTGTACGGCAGCCACCTGATACATACAAGAGAAGGCGACAGATGTGAGATGACAGCGGGATCCTTGGGGCCCTTTAAACGTCACTTGAGCAGCCGGTGTCTATCTATGAAGAGAGTGAACCCTGCTCGACTCGTTGGCCAATACCTCCACACCCATAACACACACACAACATTCACCTACGTTTGTGTGTGCGCTTTAAACTATCAAAACACTCATTCTAGGTACTTACCATGACTTACAAAAGCGGATTATAGTAGACCTCTAGGCTATATTCATACTTACAATTTCTGTTCTTGGTTAGTGCTAATGATTCTCAATAATAATAGGCTACAGAAATTTGTGTCACTGGGTAATTGGCATATTTAGCCCAGTAGTTCCTTTTAAGGTTTTGGGACTCTTCAAAAGCTAATATTTCCGTTCCTACTCAACAATATTAAAGTTGCCAAGTTCTTTATTGAGTCAGTTCAAGTAAAATGTAAAGGTTAATAACTCACTATCACTACCTGTCTTACTTACTACAGTACAGACAACCTTTTACACTAGCCACTTCTTCAATGGCCATGTAATGGATAGGGGTTATAGTTACACTAAAATGTAGATACTTAATATCTTCTTGGTTTCTTTTATGTCTAACCATATCTTGAACAATGTAACTAAACTGACTAACCACTTGTTGAGACAGACCCCTTTCATTTCTCCGGTATCCTTAGATTTCCATACACATTGTTTAGACATTAAATCAATGGTATATTTATATGTTGCTTTTCTCTATGTTGACAACACGTAGTTTTAGTGGAATGGCCTGTATTTAGGACAAACCATTCACATTCAGGACTTGTTTCAAGTGTATAAATTGGAATCCTGTGACTTGTTATTAAAGAGCAGTATATTAACTTTGTTATGTAACTTCTTGTTACAAAATTAAGTCATCATTGTTTAATTTATTGCCGTTTGACATCGTATTGAAGCTTTTTGACTCTTACTTGTTGCTTAAAATGTCTAATCTGTTTTTGTTATGAATGGTAAGTGTGCAACAGGGTAGCTCTCAGGTTCCATCACACTAGAATAGCACAGGTATTGGGCAATTCTGTAGTTGCACCCCTGTCAGACTCATGTGATGTTTATTCCATGACTCATGGCTTATTAAAGATTTGCAAAAGCTGAATAATTATTTAGTTGAAAATATTCTCCTAAGTACTTCACAACAACATTTACTTCTATCACTGTTAATCTGTAATATTTGTGTTTTTATTGAATTGCAAGAAGAGAGCTCCTGAACATCACACAGATGTTTATGCCAAAAATCCCAAATATGCAGGTTGTTAGTTATTCTGTATCTCTGGTATCTGTGGTATTAAGTTTCTGTGAGGAATGTCCACAGTGAACTTTTGGAGGCATTGTTTTCTTTCTCTCTTTTTAGGAACTATTTATTCTAACCCAATGCAAATAAAACACTGTTTAATAAGAACACCTTAATTAGCCTTAACCTCTTAATTAATGGTGCAGCGTGTAACTTTTCTGGTGCTGAGCTGCCACCTTCTTGTCGTCATGGAAATGCTATTGTTTTGCCTTGAATATTCCACAATATGAATAAATGCTAAAGATTTTATTGCTCAAAAATGCCTATAAAAACACAACACACAAGTTTGTCTCACCACAGATCTGAGCTGTAACTTGCTCTTGTGGTGTCTCTTGCTTGTTTCAGTGTAATGACATAAAGTGGAACATTCCAGGCAAATCAACAATGTATCCATTCTGACAACCAAGTGACTGACCTTTTCAACAGAAAAGTTACATAGTGTTTCTTTATTAAGAATGATTTAAGATTAGAAATTATGTTAAATTACTTTTTCAATATGATTTAAGTCTTTCATAAAGGTTTATTAAGGTATAGCTATTATAAAGTGGTACCAAACAAAACAAGATGTCCATACTTATCACATGTATTCTGTAGTGTTACAATGCAGCAGCTTCCTTTTATTAAACCAGTTTGTAGCAGCAGACCACCATGACTTCATTTTCTCCTCCAATGACCAAAGGTGTTGTACTGTTGTTTCAGTGACTATCTGTTCAAGCTCCTGCTCATCGGAGACTCTGGGGTGGGCAAGTCCTGTCTGCTGCTTCGTTTTGCTGTAAGTAGGGCTTTCTCAACCTTTTCCTGGAAAATCTGATCTACACTAATCAATTTTGCAGTCACAAGGAAAACCCTTAAAGGCAAATTCCCTGTATTTTTTAAAGTCATTTTGTAATATATGCCTGTATAGTGATATTTCACTACAAAATGTACAGCTCCCCATTTTGGAAAAAACAGACAAGAGGAATTACTTGTTCTGTACGAGATGGCTGCCTATAGAACCATGTACTTAGTCTTTGAAGCTTGCGTGGAAATAATTGTCTTAGCAAACAGCTATTACGTGCTAACTAACAGCACATAACTGTGAATAGAACAATAGCTGAAATGATGATTCTAAATTTGATTGATTGCACAGCCCTATTCCCCAATTATGCTATTACTATTTTCTAATTGCTGTATTTTGAGCAGCTGTGAACATAAACTATCCCTATTACAGTACTGAACAATGTAAACAGTAAACACTTAACGGCAATTAAAATAGACATGAAAGTAGGTCAGTGTTCTAGGTTTTTATAGTAAATTGCTTTCCTACTACATTTTCAAGCACTGCTTATTTACAAGTCTTATCTTGAAATGTCACTGTGGCCACCATAGCGATGCAAAACTACCGGTATACTTTTTGTTTGGATGTCCTATTTTGTTTTTTGCTCACAGGACGACACCTACACCGAAAGCTACATCAGCACAATCGGAGTGGACTTCAAGATCCGCACCATAGAGTTGGATGGAAAGACCATCAAACTGCAGATCGTAAGTGTGCTCTGCTCCAGCCCACACCTGAGCCAGGCCTTACCTCCAGCCTTTTGTGTGTGTGTGTGTGGATCCTGTTTCATTGAAGAGAACAGTCAGTGCCCCCCTCCCTGTTCTACTGTGTGTCTCTGCTAGATAGACAACAAACATAGTAAAGCTCTTATTGTGTTTAGATTAGAAGTGAATTTGATTATGTGAGTTTTGGCAAGATAAAAAACATGCCAGCTGTGTTTTCAAAATGGCTGTTGGTATAATATTTGAATATTTATGAAGAATTTGTGCAATAGACCTATTCAAATGTCATTAGAATGTTCAAAATTCTGGAAACAGGACAATAAAAAAGGAAGACTGTAACATGTTTTCAATAATTAATGGACATCAAATGTCAGTTGATGTTTCTGCAAGTTATTGTCCCATAAAAAAATAAAAATCATGATTTTACCTTCATCAAATAATTTAGTATATAAGAGATTGAACTATGTTCCACTTCACTTTTACATAGCCAACTACTCATTAAACAAATAAACTCAAATACTTGTGCTAATGTTTTCTGATCAGGCTCTAGGTTACTCATGTGCCCCGATTTTCACATTTCATGATATTCTGAGGCTAATTTCCTCATTGATATTTTCCACTTAACTTTTTTGAGATGCTGAAATGCTTTTAAAGGGTCTATCCATGGATTTCAGAATGATGATCTTCTGAAAGATAAAAAGTCCTCAAAATGTTGCCTATTAGCTGAAACTCAAGAATATATTTTACTGCACTGGTTAAGTACAAAGTTTTAGCGTAGGGGCCTTGGTACTTTTTTTAATGAAACCGCATGCATGTAGCTGTAGTGATGTTGATGGTTGAGGTTACAATATTTGGTCAGGTCAGGGATGACAGTTCTAAGGGAATGTGTGTGTATGTGTCAATAGTGGTGTTAATGCTTTGCTCAACAGTGGAACACTAATGCCTAAAGAAAGAATAACGCTATACAAACTTAAATAGCAGCATATTATACATATAGTTACATTGTGAGATGAATGCTGTGTTGTTTTATCTCCTAGTGGGACACTGCAGGTCAGGAGAGGTTTCGCACCATAACCTCCAGCTACTACAGAGGAGCACATGGCATTATAGTAGTGTATGATGTGACAGATCAGGTAAGTCTGCTGTGTTTTAAAGACTTTGGTCACTCAGTCCACTCTGTGATCAGTGATGTTATGTAATCTAACAGGAGTCCTATAACAACGTGAAGCAATGGCTACAGGAAATTGACCGCTATGCTAGTGAAAATGTGAATAAGCTGCTGGTTGGCAACAAGTGTGACCTTACCACCAAGAAAGTAGTGGACTACACAACAGCCAAGGTAAGACACTAGAAAAACAACTTAAAATCATAAGTAGAGGTAAGGTATATATATTGAAACATTTATAACATTGCAATTGCTGTTTTGGAGTATATCATCTATAATTAAAACCAATAACTACATTTAAAGAGTGTAAAGTGATATTTCTGCACTTTTTTACATTAATTCTATGGTCCATTCATGTTTTGTGCCATAATTTTTTCAGTTTAGTCCTGATGTAGACTTTTGTTTGGTCCTGTTAGTCCTGGTGTAGTCCAGATTTAATTTAGTCATAAAATGGTATTGAATATGTGCAAATGTGAACGCACTCTTACAGGCATGTTTTAGAACATTCCTGATGCGTTGTTAAAGTATTGTGTGAATATTGTCTTTGAGTTAACGCAAAAAAAATTATAGATTTAGATTTTTGTCAATATCGTCCACCCCTAATTATAATTATAATATAATAATTGTCCTGTTTCCTTTTATTTCTTTTAGGAATTTGCCGACTCTCTGGCCATCCCCTTCTTGGAGACCAGTGCGAAGAATGCAACAAACGTAGAGCAGGCTTTCATGACCATGGCTGCGGAGATCAAGAAGCGTATGGGCCCCGGAGCCACAGCCGGAGGGGACAAACCCAACCTCAAAATTGAGAGCACCCCAGTCAGGCAGTCCAGTGGGGGCTGCTGTTAAAGGACCCCTCCGCCCACCCACTACACCCCACCCACTTCCCCCATGTCACTCAGATCGGTCATCCTTCAACTATTACCATCTACATCACCCCCTGTGGAGTGGAGGAACACAAATTCTCCATGACTGAAAAGGACCTCATCTGACAAAGTAGAGGGGAAGCATTGCTTTCGATACAGGACAACAAAAACCTGGAGATGGGTCTGGATTTAGTGGGCAATTGAGGCAAGATGATGTTTAAATACAAACACACACACACACACAATCCCCTTTTACACAGAAATCTTTGCAAAGTGATTATTTATTTGCAACTTTTATAACACTTCATCTCATAATGTAACATATCTGTCAAGTGTGTTATACCTGTTGTAGTTTAGACATGTGACAGATCATAGGGAACTGACAAAATTTATCTCTTGTTTCTCACTGGACTCCATTCACAAAACAAAAAAAAATGCACCAGATGCCCTTCCTTTTGTTTCCATTTATCCAGGCTTGGGACTTGCATACACACTGTTACAAGCCACATCACAAAAATTCTTCGCTTCTTTCATATGCTGTGTAAAAGGGGCTACACACTTACAAGCTAGCTGGGGCAGTGCAACGCAGGTAGTTTTTGGCCACGTGGCTTTTTATAGGCGATGGGGCCTTGCTATTTATTGACGATTCGACAGGGAAAGCTCGTCCTTTGAGCCTTCTGCCTGCCCCTCTCCTCTCTCCAAATTTCTTCAATGCATGGACTTAATGATTTACACATTTCAAAGCAACAGCAGATATAGTAGTTTAACGCCATATTTCCACTCTTGGCTTGTTACTGCTTAACCATTTTAAACTCTTAAGATCTGACTAGAACCGGTTCCTATAGTGCCTGGTCACTCCTCCCACATTTCACGCAGAGCTAGCTGTCAAGCTAACCTGGCTAATCATTTTTGGCTTTGGATAAACCATGCCTTTTGTAAATAATTTATACTGTACCACCCCAATAATAACAATGTGACTTCACATTTGTTTTGAAATTCAGTGTAAAATGCTTTGCACTGCTGAACGATTTAAAAATAGATCTTGCCATTCTTGACAACAGCTAGCGAGCGCAAACTAAAGCTGGCAGGTTTTATCCAAGAGCCAGAAATTTATGGCTAAGAGGTCAGACTGACACAACTGTATTTTAATCTCATGATGGTTTTGACACTAAATACTGTGCAAGGGCAATGGCATACAGTCTGCTTAATCTAATAATAAGCCCTTAATAGTTGTTGTTGTGGTTTTAATCTTTTATTTGGGCTGTACATTGTGAACAGTACAGCGGTGGATGTGGTTTTGCTTGCTAGCAGATGAAGCAGGGTGCAGACTTGGTATGTGTGTGTGTTTGGGGATGGGTTCACTATTCTTTCCTTCCAGTTCTGTTCTGGTAAATTTCTGCTTTCCTTTTGCCTTACAAGTAGTTTGGCTTCTCCCTCACAATGCATCCATCTTTACAACCTACCCAGTCTTGTTGTTTGTTCACCTGCTATTGTCTTCTGTTTAAATTATCCAGGGCAGTTAAACCCAATGAAGTGTGTGGATTACCTGGGCTTAGGCTCTTAGTTCTTATTTCAAATTGTAGCATGCTAAAGTGCAACAAAGCAAACTCTGCACAAAATTTGCCATTTACAGAGTTTAACATGTTTAAACCAGTTCAGTGAAAGGTTTGCGATTGGCTAGCTTATTTTGCTGTCCAATTTAAAAAGCAAAAAGTTATTTAATTTAACATATGGATGCATGTATAAATAATACTAAAGTTTGCAGTGTATTCTTTTATCTGTAACTATTTCGCTCTGCACTCTGGCTAAATGTCGTTTGCATTGTTTTCTACCAAAAAATTCAAAAAGGTTTCCTACATTTTCTTTGGTCCCAATACTCTGTACACACAGTAGTTGGCACAGTGACAGTGAGACTTAGACAGGAATGTGGGGGGTTTCATACACAATGCTCAGAGTTGGTCATCTTCTCGCCACGGTGTTGGGTCTCAGCAGTATTTCCAGGGAACCTTTGAGGAATGCACAGAAACAACCATTAACTGCCCCCTGCCCAGCCCCTTACTGCAGCCGCTGCTCTGTAAAATACACAAGCTATTGAGGAGTGGTCTTGGAAGGGCAATACTAAAATCCTGTAGGTTTGGCTTGGTTGAATTTGAGAAGAAAGATCCAGGTTTACAGAAATTGGTCAACCAGAAAACTACAAAAATGTCCTTCCTGGAGTAGATGAGCTTTGATATTCCCTTTACAAACCTCTTGTATGCTAAGTGTAGACCCTCTGAGGCTTCCGTAGATTGTGGAACATTGTTTTAATGGGTGTGAGAGAATGAATTGTTAAAATATTTGACACTACACAGAAGCCAGAGAACCATTTAATTTGGTCTGTTTTAAATTAGTTCATCTTAATGAAGAATTGCTGGCATGGTTGAAGTCAAGATTTTTTTTATTTATTATTTGATATCACAAATAAACATCAACAGTTAATAATAACAACAACTCTAAATTAATGCAGTTCATTTAAAAAAATCTCTCTAATAGGATCTTTAACAGCATTCATTTTGATGTTAGGATATCTTATGGCGCACGTTTAGGGGTGTCCAGAGTTTTAGGGACTGACTGGTCATGGATTAGTTGACTGGATATGAACTCCCAACTCTCCCCATAGACCACCAATTGCATCCCTTTAAAAAAAAAAACAAAATCTCATTGCCTTATATTGTAATAGGTATCGCTTACATCGCAGGTATTGGACATAATGACTTCCACAGTCTTGGAGATGAGCCTTGCCGTTGCCTTGCGTCAGCTTCAGTTTACACTCATTTATTTATAGCCTTGATTTTTGTGTCACGTCATGCTAAACCAGAATGCTTGTCTTAAAAGTACAAGACTTTAAAAAAATTAATATACCTGTGGGGGAGGGAACAGTTGTGTTTTTGCGTGTTTGCAGTGCGTCATATGGAACATTCCTGAGTTTTTTTGGACATATGTTGGCATCCCAGCATTCACATCGGTCTCACTGAAGTAGATGCAAAACAAGCAATGTAAAAAAGAAATAGTCACACATGTCCCAATATTTGAATATGATTTTTACACAATTTGAGAAAAATAGTCACAAATCTTCTAGTAGCCTGGAAATTATATGTATTTTTTTTTTAAACTTTCATTATGTCTGTATTTGTTTTCTGCAGTTCTCATGTATTGTGTTGTCTAGTTCATTAAAGTGTACGGGGACATAGGGTTTGCGTTATTTGAATGTGATTCTAATGAAAAACATGTTTTTATTTTGTATTTCCTGTGTGTTTGGGGTGTTGTCCTTGTCATTTGCACATTGATTCTTTTCTTGCTGTCAGTGGAGGGGTTGATTATATCTGAAATGCCTCTCAGTCACTGTTCTTGTCTTTTTTTTTCAGCTATTTCTCTGCTGTCTCCCTGCTGAGTTTGATCATGTTTTTCTGTACATATTATAAATATACTATATATAATAAAACAGTCAAACGGTCACCTTTATAGCTTGTGTGTAATTCTTATTTCAGTAAATGTTGAATGTTCAGTATGATTTATCTAAATGGAGATTGTCTTGTATTGGTCTATTTAATGTATGTAGTAGGTTTGTCTCATATTGCCTACCATACTGACAGTGGTATCATAATATCAATAACAAATAGTGCAAACACAGAAGATAAAGTGGTTTATGAAAAAAATAATAATTCTAGAACAACTTATAATTCTGAGTAAAATTAATACATTATTTGGTATTAGGTTTCCCATTGAAAGAAGAGCAGCTATGTCCTGTAGAGGGAGCCAAAGACAAGAGCTCCAACTTACATTGTCCTGTGGAAAAATTGTATGACCATGTGTGACCAACATTCTGGCATCTGACATTGCAGGTGTGTTTGAAAATGTAAATAAAAATTACCATTTTTGTTCTTTCTACATACTGGAAATATGTCAAATCAATAATTAATATTTTTGACATTTGCTCATGTTATAGTCCTAAATTTGCCTGACCAGCCAAAATTATGGTGAAAGTCAGTTGGTTTAAAATTTGAATAGGCTTAGAAATCCCAGCTACTTGGCTCACATTATGTCACTCTTGTAAGTGCAACAAGTGTTTAATGAATATTATTGGTTATTTATTTGGAGTAAACAATTTAACAGCATGACATAAGTAGGATAAAATTAGTTTTACCACTTCTTACTCCCTCTCTAGTCTGCAACTTCTTTTTATTAACTTTTTTATATATATTATTTATTTCTGACAAGATGTATAAATGTGTATCTAGGGTATATGTTCAAAATAAAGAAATAAATATACATAAATACGCCGGGAGGAGGCCCCGGGGAAGACCCAGGACACGCTAGAGGGACTATGTCTCTCGGCTGGCCTGGGAACACCTTGGGGTCCCACCGGAGGAGCTGGAGGACGTGTCTGGGGTGTGGGAAGTCTGGGAGTCCCTGCTTAGACTGCTGCCCCCGCGACCCGGCCCCGGATAAGCGGAAGAAAATGGATGGATGGATGGATGCCTTTATTAAACTTATGGACTAAAATTAAAATACAACGTTTAAGATGAATGTATATACTTGTTTTTGGAAAGTGACTTGACCTCGGTGTACTTGTTACATTCCGTTCTCCACAGGCTCCAGTGTAAGTGGTGGTAATTGTGATTCTGGCTGGGTGCTGTGGAGCTGGGGACTCCTCTCCTCCTGATCCTCCTGCTGCTGAAATGTGGACCGCTGATGGTGACCTTGAGTTATTTTTAGCTCAATGGGGGCGCTGCACACAGGGAGTAAGGCTAGCAGGCACTAAAATGCACCTACATTTCTGCTAATGAGCATAAATGTGCTTATATTTGTTTGTTACTAAAATATCAATTGTATATACCATTTTATGTATGTAGATAATTACATCTAATATGATTTCTCATCCAATTAGACATAGATCCTAATGTCTGTAATCATTAATTGTTACAGGGGTAGGTCAGTGTGATCCAGCCAATACTACCAACAGTTCTGACACATGCCTTATATTTATTGTAAAATGCAGTATAAATTGTCTCTGCCAAACCAAAATATGATAAGTTGCTACAAATAATTTTAACTATAGAACACTACTGCTATAGATAAATGACTACAAAGTTCATGTAACTGACATATGTAACAAATGCTGCTGGTATAAGTTAAACCCTTTCCATCATACAAGTCACAGTTGTATAGCAGCACACAGGTCAAATTATTTGTCCTATTCAAACTGATGTGTTTTACATGTAGAATCAGTCCAAACTGAAGAAAATATTGTTTATGTGTAAGTAAGAGCCAAGGCCTGTTCATTTCACCACATTTATTTACATTCTCTCCATACACGTCATAACTCATGTGAAGCCTTGGCATCTACTATTGCATGTCACAGTCAGTCAGTGGCTTGTTTCTCTGTTCATTCCAGTTCAGTCCTGCTGGTCTGGTGTCCTCCAGGGGGCGCACTCTCAGTCAACGGGGCCCTGGAAGATGAGTTTGACGTGGCCCTGCTCTCCGGTGAGCCAGGTGCCACAGAAGGGGCAGGCGGCGTGGAAGGCGTGGGTGCCATGGGGCAGGGGGATTTGACTCCACCCCATCACAGTCTTTTCAGAGCACACATGACCACAGGGGCAGAAGGCATGAGTGGGGGGTCCCGCATCCAGATACAGCCCTCCTTCACAGCCCAGCCACAGGGGCACGTATGGGCCCACCCTCCTGCACATGGGGCACTCCCTCTCCCCTGTACTGGCCGGCGCTGTGCCCCCGGGACCGGCTGGGCCCTTCTCCTTACGGTAGCCCCAGTTGTGATAGCCGTGCACGTGGCCGCAGTTCATGTAGACCCAAGGCTGCTTCTTGTCCACGATCTCCCGCTGGGCGAGACTGGGGAAGGCCAAGGTATTGAAACCCACTGGACACTGCGGGCGTGCGGCGTTGAGCTCCTGCCGCAGGGACTCCAGCTGTTTGAGGGTGGGAGTGTGACGCAGACCTGCGGGGGTCCTCCACAGCAGGGTGGCCCCACACAGGTCAATGAGAGAGCCATCCTGCAGGGTGTTGGACTCATTCTCAACCTGAGGAGACACATCAGTATCAGACAAGTGGCACAGAGCTCAGCTTTAGTGTCAAATTCTAAATTTGTTTCTTTTTACTATTATAATATTTTGTATTTTTATCATATATTTTCTAAGACAGCTGTGAACTTGGTTTGTCGTTCCCTCTTCACTTGCTTCCAACCACCACATGATGGCGCTATACATCAGAGGATGCAATTGTCATTTGTGTGGTCTGTATTTGTTTGATACCATAAATTAGATTCAAAAATGCTAATACTGGATCCCAAAGGGAACACAGATTTCAGCAGCATCACGAAATTACAAATTACAAAAGCACTAATTAAAAAAATGAGCCAAACATTAATATTGATGTTTTATTTAAATTAAGATTAGGGCCTTCATATCTAGTTTGTCATAAGCCTGTTTTAGTTACCCTTGATCATGGTAAAAAGTCTGAATATTTTAACACCTTCTCTCTTTGAGATTTAATATACTTCATAAGGAAGTTGAGAGGTGAAAGGGTCACACAAGGTTCACAGTGTCTGCTTGAGTGTAGTGATATGGTAATATGAATGCTTCTTTTATTACTTTTCTCACCAGTTTGCCCCTCTGCTGGGCCGAGCGGGTTTCCCTCAGGGCAAAGACGTTCCCACACACCGAGATCTCCCTCCACACTCCTGGAGACGGCTCGGACACAAACTCTCCTGCCGGGTGCATCACCAGGACCCCGTTAGTGGTCAGGCCGTCCATCAGACCATCCGAGGTCCTCCATTTGGCCGCGCGCTCCTGGAAAGCATGAGAAGCTGTGAGGAGGGAGTTAGGAGGGGAGAGGAGGGAAGATGAGAGAGAGCAGAGGAGAGGAGAAGAGGGAACAGGAAGAGAGAGGAGCAGAGGGGAGAGAAGGGAAGAGGAGGGGACAGGAGAGAAAGGAGCAGAGGGGAGAGGGAGGAAAAGGAGAGAAAGGCAGAGGGGAGAGGAAGGCAGAGGAGGAGAGGGCGGCAGAGGGGTGGTTGTCGGAGGTGGCTGCTGACAGAAAGAGCAAACGTGGCTTTTCTTCGGCTCTATTTTTAGAGCAGTGCAGAATGACTACGGGACTAAACACACTGATGCAGCAGAGGTGCTTATAGGAACAGTGGGTTATCTACATACATAAGCCGTCAACAAAGAGCAAGGAAATAAGTCAAACTACAGGTGTACACCATTTTGTGTTTTTTATAAAGTCTAAGCCTATAAGGCAATAACACAATATGATATTTATAATGAGTCACATCCCAGATATGATTGCTGATGAAAAAAATGCTTTTGCTGTTTGAATTGATGTTTTCAGACTGTTGAACATTTAAGGACTTGCTTTTCAGCATGTAGAGTATGACACAAAAAGTATGAAATATCCTAAACGATGGTCAGCAACTGAACAGATGTGTTGTGTTGCTGTGTAAATCAGTTTAATGTCTTTCTCAACTCACAGTGTGATGAGACAGCCTAATTATAGTCATTAATATGAGTAGCTATAGAATAGTAGCTATATAAAGTAAATATACAGCGGGTGATCGAGACAGTATAGTTGTTGTGCGTGTCCAGTTACGTAACAGTACTCAGGCGCATGTGTGTGCAGTGTGCCAAGTGAGCGGCGCCTGATGATCTCTGACTGCTGGCCTGGTTTTGGGCTCTTCTGATGAATGTTGCATGGGATGAAGTCATGCTGCCACGAGCTGCACACAGCCTAGTGCACCTGCGCATCACGTTTTAGTCCACCCCCGCCTGCCTCTGTGTCTCCATAGACCACTCATGAAGGTTAATGATATAGAATAAGATAAGGTACTTATCTAGAGTCACCTCTCATGTATTTATACATGATGAGCCAAGCAGCTGCTGTACAGTGCTTACTATTACATCAGTGTGGCTAGGTTCCTACTATTTATTTTCAACCTAAATATTATCTTTATGTTTATATACTATCTATAAGTGTAAGCTTCTGTTAATGACAGTGTTACTGTCGGTATAATGTTAAACTGAATAAGACTACGTACATGTGAATGGCACATACAATGTGCCTGTTCATGAGCACCTATAGAGTGGAACTACTTGAACATACTGTGTGTTAATGTGAAGAGATCTTGTATACATAAGAGCCTTTCTTAGAAAGATCAGAATATCCACAGATTAATTTCAGGAGTCATGGCAGAGAGGAAGTGCTATAGGGATACCTTGGATGTAGTCTTCCTCTTACATACATACATACATATTTCTACAGTTTTTTAGGACCCTGGTCCTCAGAACGCAAATGGTTCTAGAAGATTTGAGTAATTTGTCAGCGCTCAGATGCTCTCACACACTCATAAGCCTGGTCACATGCCCTGACAGATATGATGTCACCCGTGGGCGTCCCTGCTGTCCTGGCACGTGTTTCCATGGTGACTGGGTCATCAGTGAGGAGCACACTCACCCCGAGGAAGATGTTCTTGGAGGAGTCAAAACCCGCGGCGTAGATGCGTGCTGTGTAGGGGGCACTGCGCTCACACATGATCCTGCAGGCGTAGCGGGAGATGGTGCTCTGTGCCGATTGACCGCCGTTGCCTCCTTCGCCTGCAGCTCCATCCCCTCCTCCCTGGCCACTCCCACTGCCTGCTGTGTCTGTCACCACAAAGTCGATCATGCTCTCGGTGGACCGGCCAATCTGTAGAGACAACGAGTCATGCACCTTTAATAACAGACTATTTATAGAAATGAACATAGCACTACAATGGGGCCACGAACGTGTTATATTACTCACTTTATTTTTAATAACACAAGCGTAAACATCACTATTGTATTACGACCTTTTATGTAATTATCCATTACTTGCTAAAAAACTTCTACACAACATAAGCAGCAGCAGCATTTTGTATATGGGCAAATTTAAATGAAACCATTATGAAAGCTTAAATTAGCCCATATTATGGAATCATTCAAATTCTATACAGTTTTATCAGCAAATATTTTGAAAATAAACTCAAAAAGCTATCAGTGTACATTTCTGGTCAACTGTGAATGTTTGTGTATTGAGTAGATGAGTTTGTATAAAATAAAGTTAATTTATGACAAATGAACTATGAGGTGTTACACATCATGGCTAGAACAGCTGTAGATGGCTGCTGTGAGTGTGAAATATTGTAAGAAGAGAAATGAATGTCATGACTAATCAAACCACAAATGCTTCATCACCAGTGCTTTCCCTATGTCACAACAACACACTGTACTGATGAAGCTATATATTCTGCAGCAGTGAACTTGCTGTTGTCTGTGTTTGACTTGAGGGTGCGAATAGGAGTCCAGGAGGTGGATAGTGCCTGCTGGGTCTGGCCTCTGTGGATCTCCTGTTGATGTTCCCAGACATCTGTGACTCACTCCCTCCTGTAGAGGTCCTGTGGAGAGGGTGGTTCATACTGCCCCTCAGCGCTAACTCCTGACGCAGCACTCAGCACAACAAGCTGCAGTCATTATTCGTCACCATAGTTTGGCCAATGTAAGGTTAAAGGTGCACTGTGTTTTTCTGGAGAAGGGTTTGCCAACTACTTGGAAATGTTATTGTTTTGTCAAGAATGTTCTACTGTATGGCATTTAACTGATCTATCTTGCATTTATTCAAATACAGGTGTTTTTATAGACACAAAACACTTTGAAAAACATGCATTCCTACTGTAAGCAGGTTCGTCTTTCTGCAGATCCAACCTGTAATTTGGCCTAATGGCCTGCTTGTCATAGAGATAGACAAGTTTAGTTAGAAACAAGTAGTTGGCAGACCTTTTCCCAGAAAACTGCACATTTAAAAAGACTAAAAAGTTTGAGGATAACCTACTAATAACACAGATAATTTAAAGCTAAATATATTGACAGTTGCCCAAAACTGGAAGAATCTAGATCAGTATGCACGTTTCAGAACTATCATTGATGGGGGTCTGCTGTCTCTAGATGGCTCAGGATTGTCCAACATTAATCCATCAATTGTATAGCATAATGTTAAAACGCCACTGTGTAACATTCATGCCAATAAATATACAACATTTATTGTTACTGTATATTTTTACTGCTCCTTACCGTGAATATACTTGCCTCTCCACAGGCTTGATTTGTACCTGCTCCAACTACTTGTTACTCAGTGTAGCTTTGAGTTCATTTGACTATGCTATAGCATTTGCAGTCTTATATTCACATGTGATTCCTAATCACTTGTTAATACGATCCAATTCTTCTCAACATTTAAATGTGAGTAGTGTATTGCTGATGTTTACTGAGTGTACCTGGACACTGACCTGAAACATGTCCGTGTTGGTGTCATGGGTGTACTCCACGATGACGGAGTGGCTTCGTGACAGCGTGTAGGAGATGCTGTGCTGGCTTTTGTTGCTGAGTGCCTGTCCAGGGAGAAAATACATGAAAATACATGCAGCAGGTCACATGGCAAGGAGACAGAGGACACAGAAGCTAAGGCTAATTCATCTGCATCGACAGCGAAAATGGATTATGGTTGTATCAGAAATCACCAGCTCCCTATATGGCACTCGGGAAGAATGACTGTTTTGTAAGCATTGAAAATGTAGCTGTTTAACTTGTTTAGGGCAAAATGATTTGAATAAAATATCTAATTGTGATTTTTTTGCATTGGAATTTATGTTTTAATATTGGGCTTCTGTTCAAACAAACATTTTATAGGTGTTCAGAAGAACTGACAAAAAGACTGAAATATGAACTGACAAACTGATACACAAATCACATTTCAGACATATTGTACAGATCTAAACTACAAGATTAACTGTTTTTACACAGAACTGGACAGAATATTTTCTTGTTTGTGGGGGAAATTATGGTACTTCAAAAATAACAGCCTTTGCGAGTTGCTAACTGTCTCCATTCAAATAGAGACTAAATATAAAACTGGGGTCTCTCTGATGCGACAAAATACAAAATGCATTAGTGAACTACCAGTAATATCCATCTGAAAGAGCCGGACATTTCAAACTGCCTTCTCTCCGAGCTTTGCCAGATGGTGTGCTGCAAACAACCATCTGGCAATGCTAGAAAAGCAAGTCAGGATGGCATTTTTTACAATATGAAGCAATGTTTAGTAAATTAAAGGTGCTGCCAAACATATCTGTGATTCATTTGGTAAAATATGCTTCTTTCTGTTGGTGCCAATAGCTGTTAAAGTGACACATTGTTACTGGGCAGACAGCAATGATTCAATTAAGAGTGACAGGGAAAACTAAACAGCTGAGTTATTATTAAAACATCTTCAGGATTCTACTTTAGGGTGACCAGATTTTCAAAATTCTAAACTGGGACACACCCAGGCTCGGATGGTTGACAACTGTCAAAATAATGCGTGACTTTGTCCATTCTTGACTCACTTCTGTCAGTCATAATCTGAGGGATTTCTGTTTGTACTTTTTTGCTCATTTTCAAGCACGGTTTTCTGTATTTTAGCTAATAAAATAACAATGTATTATACTATTGGCGGGTATCAAATGGGTCAAAAACAACATCTGACATTTCTCGTATAAAATTGGGACAGTCAATGGTTTTGGATGAATCCGCTGTGATGGGATACACAGGGTTCAAATACTGCTACTGTAACAGCTAAATAGGTATACCCTACTGCTGGGTTTCAGATGGCGTCACAATATTCTATAGTGCAATAATATTTAACACAGATGGGGAGCAGCTAAATTGATAAGGAAAACTGGCTCATCACATTCTAGGGTCTGAAGACCACCAATTCAACTTACAACTTAAAGGTACACGTGTAGCTCTTGTAGTAACGGGTCTGTCACCTGCTTTGTCCATGGAGATGTTATTGCATTTTTACAATGATCTACAGTATGGCATTAAACTTAAACTAATCTATCTCCACAGGGACAAGAGACAAGTTTAATGCCATATTGTGAAACATGCCAGAGCAATGTCATCTCCATGGTAACAAGTAGGTAGCAGACTCTCCATAATAGAAGTTACATACTGCACCTTTAAACTCCACACAATACTTATACAGTAAATGAAACTGTAAATAATTAGCAAAGATTTTTGCTGTGTTACATCTAGAAATGCTAGCTATTTCTTATCTCTTTTTGTAATGTATGGTAGTTGTTTTTAAGCATACCTTTGACACCAGAGGAGTGGAGACATTGTGAATAACATCTGGTTTAACTCCATTAGCTTTGGGTCTCTTGTAAAGGGCCAGACGGCTTCTCCTGCGACCCTTGTCTCCATTGGACAGAGACCCATTGTGCCTGAAAAACACCAGGATACAATTTGATATTAGAAGATGGTCTATACAAAAAGGTATTAATAGATATAACTATGTAATGAGCTTTTTTTAATACTCTACCCCAGAAATAGCAATACTGTTATTAAACATTTTAAAACTGATAAATAACCATTTTCTTTTTACTCAATATTTGTGACGAATTATGGCTAGCAATGTTCTGACCATACTTTAAGATAGTGAGGACATCATAGCGACATTACTATAACATCATAGCGACATTACTATGGTTATGAATAGACCATATGGAAAGACAGCTGCCCCCTAAGCACAGATGATGAGTAAACAAATAAACAAATACATAAACATACTAGTTCTCCTGGGTTTGTTTCATTATCAACACACTTGTGGCTCTTTGCAGTTTAACATAATCTGTTAGCCACATGGCATTATTTCATTTTAAAGGCTTTCGGGAAAATAGAAAACAAAACTGTCTATGTTAAGAAGATGACATCTTGAACAGCTTTGGAGAATGAAGGTGATTTGTGTTTTTGTAAAAATCTTAGACGAAAAACTCAATTTGGCCAAAAAAATTACTTACGCAGTTATGCTATGAGCCTGGCAATATAGCTACGAAATTTAAGACCTAATTCTTCTAAGTGTTCCTTGTGCTATACTCAGTGAAAACAGCTCTGTCTCTGTTGTCCACCAGGTCACAGGGGGTGCCTGGATAGATGAGTGCTGTGGGTGCTGCGGTAGGTGACCCCTCCCCCAGTCCGTCCTGTAATCACATGAAGCCCTCCTCATCACTCAGCCGTGGGTCAATAAGAGAATCTGTGATAGACACGGACACATCCACTCTGCAGCACTCCCCAGTGTATGCTCAGCTCTGCATTTCCTGTGTCATTTCAGGTTTGTATCAATGATTACTGTTTAGGCAAATGTGTAGAATGAAACAATATTTGTTATAATTATGATTGTATAATTTTAATCCTGACAACAATTACAAAAATCTGTGTTATTAAAGAAAAACATATTTTATTCAGAATAACATGAGCATTTGTTCTATCTCACTCTGGGTTTTAAAAGACAAAAGATTAATAATTTATAAGATTACCTTGCTCTACGGAATAACTTTTGACAGTACATATATAACTGGTTCAAATAATCATGATTACAGTACATCTCAAAGAATGTGGTCATATTTTTTGAGCAACTGCACCAAGAAGAAGTTAATAACGTGAGAGTATTATGGATTACAAAGCAGTGCTCATTGGAATGTTGATTTGATTGTCGCATTCCTATTCTGAATGCGACCTTTGAGGGCCATACCTAATTTGGTTCGAGCTACTTCTAAAAAGGAGTGTCATTGTTAGCTAACGTCAATTGGGCTTGGCTAGAACCAGTATTTGCGTAAGCTATGACAAAAAGCATTTGTTTATGTGTTTCTAGGTATACATCCATCATTCCATTTCAGTCAAATTAGCCCAATGACATGTGAATGACTAGAAAATACATAGTTACCCCATATTTCCTCTCCACAAAAAAACAGTCAAATAATAGCTTTAACTATTCAATTGGCTGTTTAGAGCAATGCCAGAGACAATGTCGCTCTCCATGCAAATATATGGTGTTCCCCATGAAAGAGAGAAACAAATGTAGTGGTTTGTCTGTCTTTTTGGCTTGCCTTTTGTTAAAATGCCATAGGTTATGGTAAACTCTAGTCCCACATTTAAGCCTTACTATTTGGTACATAAGGTCTTAAAATGTATCTAAGTAGTAGTACATTTTGTCCTATACTGTTGTTTTCAGATATGTTTCTATTGTTAAGGAGCTGTATACATTTCTGGAATGAGTTTGACCCGGAGAGCAGCAATTTTCAAATTATTATTTTATTTTTTTGTGAGAAAGAGCAATGTGCCCAGAAGAAGGAACATTTAGTGCTGCAATTTTGTCAGACATCTCCTAGTGTGGTTAACAGTGCCTCAATGCCATAAAAAATTTCCTCTACTCTACTTTTTATTGCATTAGATACACTGGGTAGATTAGTAGGTTTAGAATGTAGGCCGCTAAAACAGGATATCAAATGTAGAGCTCACCTCCAGATTTTAATCTAGATTTAGTCAGGACTACCTAGAATTCTTTCATCAATACAAATATACAAAATTATTGGTAATTATTATATTTAAAAAAAATCTCTGAATTGCTAATTCTTCAGAAGTTGTTTACAATGTGCACTCAGAATTCTACTTTTTGAACATATAGCACATATCTAATCACAATCGCAATACTTCAAAAATATCGCTATTAATTGTTTTTTTTCCAAAATCATGCAGCCTTAATCCAACATCACAGTATTATACTGGCCTATTTTAGCCTTCTGGGGCTAAAATGCATAGTTTTTTTTATCTTTCTTTTTGCAGCAGTAATTTAACTTAATTCTATAGTGGCAATGAATGGCAATGAATGTACTGAAGGCTAGGGCATACCACAATATCTCACTCACAAATACTACATTATAAAGTTAATCCATACTGTAAGAATTGGATATTGTTACCCCCCTGCTATATAAATTTAGACTTGGACAAACTTAGAAATTTGAACAAAATAAAAAATAAAGTAAACTGAAAATGACTTGTTCCCCTGCTGCTCTCCAGGCCTGTGGCAGAGGCTTACCCTAATACGATGAGCTCTCCGTACTTGACGGGCTCCTTGTCCTCCGAGAACACTCCGTCGTGGGGCTGCGAGCTGCACCCCAGGGGAGGCGAGGGCTGGGTCTTATTGCAGGACGGACGCAGCTCCAGTGATGGGGGGGGACACAGCGCCTCTGAGCTCCCCTCCAAAACCATGCCCACGGGCCCAGACTGAGGCTCGCTGTCAGGGGGAGAGAAGCATGGGTTAGACACACGACTCAAAAACTGTATGGAAATAGCTCATGTAGATTCTCAGAGAAAGCAGAAATTTGAGCCACTTAGCAGCACACTTCTCCATTACAGGTCTCTCTGCTTGTCCTTAAGATCTGGTTTAGGCTATTATTAAAATGTAGTATAGGACACAAGGACATAATGTGTGGATTAATATTAGATTCATGACTGGGCATTCTGCTGTATTAAAACTGATATAGTTTAAACAATAAAAAATAGCTTTCCTGATACAATCCAACATATATCTTCAAATGTGTAGGCTTGTTGCTAACTATTTATTGATGCCCTCAGTAGTAACTACCATTTCACTGATAATATACACAAGTCACAAGACGCCAGCATTATGAAATACAATGGCCTGTGATAAAAAATATAATAATAAAATGGATTGGATTTAGTAAGCACATTTCAAGACACTCCTTTACATGCTTTATTCACTCACTCTACACATACTAATGTAGCCACAGCTGCCTTGGGGTAGACTGACAGAAGCGAGGTTGCCAATCTGTGCGGTTAGCTCCTCCAACAACCACCAATACTCAGGCACACACCACATTCATACTAGGTAAAGTGTTTTGTAGGACACAACAACAGTATGTACTAGAGCTGCTGACGCACTGAAGATATGTGAGCAACAAGTTGACTATATAATAAAAGACTGCAACGCTAATAATATACAGTCAGTAAGTAAAAAGTAAAAGGAAGCATACCAGTTAAAAGTGAGTGGGAGACTTCTACTGACTCAATGATATCAACTTGATATTTTCTCTCTGTATCTCTATCTAGTAATTGCCAGATCCTGGTGAAGCCCCCGACCGTGATAGCAGTAACTGGTGTGTACTGGTGTTGTGGGACAGTGCAGATCTGGACGTGACTCTTGGTAATTGTCATCATTTTTATGGGATGAGTTCTCTGTGTGTTTGCTGTTTTGTTCTTTAAGATGACAGCTGGTTCAATAGAATTGGACAGGTAAGTGATCCAGCTTTTTGTACACCCAAACAAATGTGAAAATGTGAATCCACATATGTCATATGACTTCATAAAGTAATATGTTGTATGCAGAGAATTAGCATGAAAAATACCATTGAAAAATAAATACAAAGGCTGAAAATTAGTTGCTCTCGTGATATGTGAATGATGCAACGCAAATATTTATTTTTGGTGATGAAAGAGGTAATATATTTTCATCCACTTTTAAGGAACCTATCTGGCACAAAACTCAAAGCCTCCTGCACTGCCCCCAGAAGATCTTTGTAAACCACTGTAAGGAGTTGCTGAGCTTTATTCATGTCACAGGATGAACTAAAGCAATGCTTAATTTGCATTGAATTTGACAATATTTTGAATTGTATCATGTATATGAAGACTATTAGTACGAAATGTGCTCTACAAAGAGACAGTCCTCTTCATGCGCGGCTACTCTTAACCACCAGATAACAATCTATTGACTAAGTGTCAACTCCAGAATCTAAATGAACCTCAGGAGACAGGCCATATTTTGAAAGCACTCAATATCACTGAAGACAACCCCGGACAGATCTCATCTACACACAGTCTACTAACAACTGAAGACACGCGGACTGGGATCCCTTCTACATCAGATTACTCATCAGAAGAATATTGTCCTACTAAGTGCTGTTTCTAACACCACACAGCTTCTAAACTGGTCTTATTACTGAGGCCTATTATTACTCTCAGTGGGCGGGACCACCTACACTGCGAGGAGTGCTAACAACAAGGCTCTTAGCTTTATTCTGTGTTTAAGCTGATTAGATAATCACCCTGGGATTGGCACAGGAACAATACTCCAAACACGCTCCCAAATTGGAGTCAAATTGGGTTCCCACTTCTCTGAAAAACATCAGCGATCAGTACGACCATGTTTCCATTGAGACAGTTCCGCAAACCCTATGAACTCATTCTCCAAAGCTGTTCAAGATATCAAGAAATGAGTGTACTACTTTGAATTCATTCATAAATCTTACAGGCATTAACTATTGCAGTATGGTGGGAAATTTGTAATGTACGGTGATAGCAATGCCATTAGTTCACATATTTAAATTTACACTTATGTTGATGGTTAAATCGAAATCCACTTTGTTTATATAGCACATTTTTATAAACAAAGGGTATAAATGCTCAATGTAACCTTGCCAGTCCTAAAACTCTAAAACCATTAAAGTCAAATAAAAGCTATCCCATAAAATAACAATAAATAAAACAATATAACAATAAAATAAAAACACACAGAGGACCACACAACTCATGTGGTGTCAAAAGCCAGAGAATAAAAGGCGAGACTTAAAACACTCCACTGTGAGGGCTGTTTGGATGTGGTGGGGCAGAGCGTTCCAGAGCTTAGGGCCGACCACAGAGATGGCCCTGTCCCACCCTGGTTTTTAGTCTCGTCTTAGGCACAACGAGATGGAGCTAGCCCTCAAGACCTCAGAGCGAGCACAGTGTTGTAGGTTTGGATGAGGTCAGAGACGTCTTGTAGGGCCAGTCCATTCAAAGATTTAAAAACAAACGATAAAATATTTAAATCAACTCTAAAACTAAAAGGAATTTTGGACCAACTGTAAGTGGCAAAGTGCATGGCGGCTAATGCCAGAAAAATGTGCATTACAGTAGTCTAAATGAGATGAGATAAAAGCATGCACAAACAAGTTTAACTATGAGAAAAAGCTGCAAATGATGAAAGCCAGATTTGACAACTGTGTTCACCCGTATGACTGTTTTACTTGCTGTTTTGGTGGGTCCTGGTCAATGAGGGGATCAGTGATGTAAAACACAACAACATCAGTTTTGCTGTCATTTAGACTTAAAAATCTGTGGGCTAACCAAGCCTTGACCTCACTAAGACATTGAAAAAGAGGTGTCAGGGGGGTAGCAGCAAGTTTTTAGAGTGGCAGGTAAATTTGGCAATCGTCTGCATAAAAATTATATTGAATGCCATATTTTTTTTAACAATTTCATTTTGTGGAAGGAGGTACAGAGTGAAAAGAACGGGTGCAAGAAGTGAACCCTGGGGGGACTCCACAGACCCAAATAGACAAGCAAATACAGGAAGCAAGTGCGTGTATGTGTTTTGCAGTTCATGATGACTTTTTACTCAAATTAAGTTAAATCAGTCTCACAGCGTGTGCTTAATGCAGCTATACTATACTGTATAAATCAAAATAGAAAACATAAACTAAGCAGAACAATTGTTGTGGTGGTTCCAAATAAGTGTCTCATTTAAATATATCAAATTATACTATATAGATTGGACATCCGTTTTTAATCTGCAGCACTAAAATAATCACAAAATAGCCATTGGTAATTATTAACCTTAGTATCTTAGGAGAAAAGTAAGGAAGAGGAGCCATATATTTTGTGGGTGGGAGGGCACATGTGCAGAAGTGTCCATCGCTGGCAGGGTGATGGATTGCCTTTTCTGTGCCATGCATTTTCTAATCAACCCACAGCCACATCCTGGAGAGAGGGAAGCACTACAGGAGGGAGGGACAAAAAGCACCATGTGACAAAGCAAGACAAAGAGAACGGAATAATAGATAAAGAAGAGAGTGTTGGAGAGACTAGAGAGACACTGGGTTATACAACAGAGCAAAATGCAGGAGCAGAGAGGACCACGCACTGCACCGTCACACAACACACGCATCAGCCTTTTATATAAACATGAAAGGAAATAATATAAGCTATTATACAGGCTGAACAAGGGCTGGACATAGTGAGTAAATTACAATACACAGGTAAAATTTATAAAAGGCACTTTTCTCTAAGGTTCAAAACTAAAGTACATTTCAAAGCAAGACTATATATTAGTTGTTATTAATTGCACCTTGGGTTGTCCATAGACTTGTAACTATAGCAAATTTTAAAGAGCAAAATACTGATATAGGGAAATATCACAACAAATGATAATGTTTAAGATACTAAAGTGACAGAAAGCAAAGTGACAGAAAGCAAGATAAACCATAAACCAGTAAATCAATTGTTAAATGCACTCTATCATTGACAAATCTTATGTTATTACAAAAAAATGGCAAAAAATCTCCCCAATATTGCAAAGAAAAAGTACCCATGATAAATACTGAGCCCCAAAATATATTGCTCCAGCTTTTAAATATTAAACAATAAATCAATATTGTGAATACCCTGACAGGTATAGTTATCCAAAATATTGATATGAAGATAATAGATAATCGATACTAAAACTAGTTTTAAAATCAGATCACTTGAGCAAGTAGAAGTACAGAAGAAAATCACAAAAAAATTAACCTTTCCTGAATAGTCTTATTGCACAATCACTACATCAACATTGGGACTAAAGTAGGACTATATCCAGAACTAAACCAGAACTAGACTGACACAAAACCAGGACTAGAACGGGACTAAAACAAATCTACAGGCAGGACAACTGGGAACGTGCTTTTATAATGGTTCTGAACTATATCAGAACTAGTCTACTACATTAATTTGTGTTGAAAATGATATTCTATTGTCTATCATGGTATCAAAATCTGTATTAAATATTCAGACTTTTTTGGATCAAAATCAACTTCCAATTCAACATAATGTTCAACTCAATCTTTGTATATATATTTCTCTCATATTGATATTCTTTGTATCTTATTTGTGGATTAATGGAGCTCTCCTAAATAACAAATCACCAATAACATCATATGGCAACCAAAGCAAAACAAAAGTCACATGGTATCCGCTTACTCCCATGTGACCTCGCCATAATGATGTGATGCACTGTATTTGTCCAACAGAAAAAAACATTACAATATTCAGACTAAACTGTGGGAAAAAATATTAAAGTTAAATATTTCCATTTTTATTTTCATAAAATTGTGCTCAAAAGTATAGCGTCAGACCATGTAGCTAGCTCGTGCCCACTCCAGGAGGTGGGCGTGGAATGAATGGGTCTCTTCCAGAAACAAATGAAAGGCTAAATATATCCCATTGGAAGTTAATAATGGACTGAATTATAGCCCTGTGACAGCGCTCATATTATCGCTAGAACCAGTTTAAAAAAGACCTGTGTCATAAATTAGTCCGGCAAAATACAGTCTAATGATGCCAATTAAAAATACATGATTTTCACATTGCATTCTATATATAGTTATAATGGCATATGTAGTTTTATTTTTCATCTTTAGTGTATGGGATTGTGCATATTATGTAAGAGTTTACACAGATGAGTGGTCCTCCCCCGGTCAGCCTCCTCTGCCTCTACTCCAACTGCAGCTGTCAGTCCAAGTTATATTTTAGCCTCATAATGTTTTTGTAGTAGTTTAGGCAGAACCATTTGAACTTGCTTGTTAAGTAAGACTATAGTTTTATACTTATATTACCAACATTGAGAATATATTTTTGCAACAATCACTACTTTCAAGAATGGAGTTAAAAAAGTCTAAGTTAATAGCAAATATCTCCAAAGGGAACATTATAAAATGTTATACTGTTGTATGAATCGAAGATACTCATTGCAGTCACGTAATTTAGCAAAGAAACAAAACATTGAACTTTAGTTTATAGGACACACTAAGGTTTATTAAGCCCTCAACTATCTCATCTGTCAAAAGAATACAATATTTTTTGTATTTTTTGCATTTACGACACTGAATGCAATGCTAGTAATAAGTGCTTCAATGGGCTTTGGATTCTAGCTTTGGGTTTCATACTGGAATATCATAGTGGCGTGAAGACATGAAGATGAATGCCCAGAGGTCTTATGGGGCCCTATATCAAAATGTTACGTAACTCTGTGAGGCATAGCTGACCCTGCATTGGAGGAGTCTGTCTGTAGGTACAGTGTATAAGCTCTCATGATGGACTGCACAATAACATGTGGAATCAGGGACTTTCTGAAGGTCAACATCAACCACAGCAGAGCCAATTTCTGCACTAGAGATATCACGTCACATGACACAAGCTTCCCAACTGAACTGTTTGAAATATTTGCCTTGCCAGTCCCTCCTGCATTCAAACAGAATGGACTGGCAAGGTCTGGGAGCAGACCATACAGCCCATCAGATAATCATTCTTATTTAGGACGGGCCCATCATATCCACTTATTTGTGGCAGGTGTCTCTGTATAATATATCTCTTAAATTGTCTCGTATAATTCAGAACAAAACATAAGTTTAAGTTTAGTGCTCTGCGTGTTGATTTTGCAGAAAACTTTGCTTTCCCCTGTATTTGGTTCCAGACTTGCCTGGCAAATCTAGTATGATATGTTGTTCGTGCAATCAGATTTGTTTATTTCAGTGACGCATGTGAAACCGCATGTAAAACAAAGAAACTCATTGCTTACCCATCATTTACTAAAAAAAATCTCTCTCACCTCAAATTAACAGAGTAATTTGCAATGTTTCTCAGTCTCCTGTAATTTTTTTTCCTCGTAAGCAAATATATTTGTTTTGATACAGATGGATAGGCATGATTGTTGGCTAATCTGCCTGACAATCATGCCTATCTAAACTCCAGGGGATTCACCGGTGACCAGACTCACGTCTTTATAAAGTATTTATTGCATACATTGATTATAAAACACGTTATATGTCACAAAAATAACACATACATAAATAGCACAATCTGTATCCCATTTAATGCATAATATACACTATCAAACATAAAGTAAGGGTAAGCAAGTGCAGATTGAGACACTCTTTCCATATAAGGGGGACATACACATAAAAACAGATATTGACTTGCAAACCTTGAAAAATCCTAACTGAATAGGAATGTGTACTAGTTCATCCATAAGATTAAATCAAATCAACTTCAATAATCCTCTTGTGAGTACTGACTTAAAATCATATCATTCTGAACAATAACTATACTAACTAACTATAACCCTTATACCCAATAATCACATGCGTTTCTCATATTAAACTAATGTTATATAATCTGCAAACAGATATAATCTAATGGAACCAAATGCTCTGAAATAACCCTTTGGTTTTAATACTGTTACATAACTAACAAGAGAGATGTGATTTGTTCCCTACATGTTTCTATATTTATCAAAAAAAAAAAAAAAAGAAAAAAACTTGGACAGGTTATCCATGAGTGTGAATGTGTCCTATTCAGAGGGGTAACTGGGATATTAAAGCAGCTATGTAAACTGCTGTACAGTGAACAAAGGGCTCTCAGACTGGAGGTGTCACTTTCCTATGGCCAGTACCCACACCACTGAAGTCCCTCAAGTTTTTCTGTTTTTTATGCATCTATAAATAAAGTTCTGTGGAAACCTCTATGCAAAACGACACTATACAAATAAACTGAGATAGACTTTCCAACAGTTACACTCTGCAGATTCCTGTTTAGTAACATCTGGCAAAAGTCTCATCTTTCGTTGTCTGGCAGTACATGTCAATGATGCAAGAGGCAGAATCATCAAACAATCTCAACCTGTTGATGCCAAAACAATGTCTACTCTGTTCTCATTTCTGACAAGCCACACTATTTCTGTTAGACCCACATTTAAGTATTCTGTGCCCCAAATACTTTATTAGATTATATAGTTACATCGTATTGAGTGAGATGGAACTTTTAGCAATAACTGAAGATGCAATATGTAGTTTAACTTTTCTGGAAGATTGTGCACCAAGGCCTGTCTCCATTGAGATGTTATTGCTTTGCGAGGAATGTTCCAAAATATGGCATTAAACATATCTATCACCATCTCTTTAGATTTGCAGTAAAGAACACCTGTAATTGAATAAATACATGATAAATTAACATAATGTCAGACTGTGGAATCTTCCAAGCAAAGATAGATCAGAAGTTCAAATACTTAAATACAGCTTTTGCATGCTGACATGTTTTTATTATATAGCCTAGGAGCATATTGTGGTGTCCCTAGCTTGTACCTAGATAATAATTTAGATTTATCATGACCATAATATTATCATATTACTCAGAAAACTCTACAGTACTGTATCCAAGGCCCTGGCACATGTAACCTACCTATTGCCCAGAAATCTCCACCAAAATTGTATCTCTGTGCGCACCTCGGAACCGTCTGGAAGGCACCATAACCTCTCGTCCTAAAGTGCTAATGCGCCAGTCACTAAGGCTTGGTTACAGCTGTGGGGGTTTTTAAAACATGGCCTCGGCGTAGTGGCTCCTACCCTGAGTACGGGGATTGCAGCGGATTGCGTTTTCCCAGGACCACGCTGTTCTCAATGACGCGTTCTCCCCTTTATCCAGACGTGATGCTGTAGTAACACGAGCGCATCTAGCCATGAGGAGGCTCCATTTGAGAATCCCTGAAGGCCCCGTAGCTACAGCGTTGATTTTACGCATACACGATGGGCTAATACACGGGGGATTCCACTGCACATAAACATACAGTATGGTACACACGCCCTCCTTACGCACCGACACGCAGCTGTTCAACACTTGATGTAAATAATGTACGAGCTCAGCGAATATAGGTCCAAAAAGCGCCTCTTTATTTTAAAATTATTACTTGTCGCTACTCACATATTGTCTTTGTCTTCAACACGATTTAACAAAACAATCCGCCAATCAAAGGCAGTCTTGTTACGCATCCATCAGCCACATCTTAAGAGTACAATAAAAACAGGCCCCTACCCACTGATGGTTGCTCCGCTGTGATGCCTCCTCCTCCGGGTGGGTGTGTGAGGGGTAGAAAGGGTGTGTAGGTGGGTGTCAGTCCCCGTACGGCCTGGGAAGCCTCGAGAAGAAGACCAAGGAGAAGACGCGAAGTGTGGAGGAAACAGATGGAGCAGCAGCAGAGGATAACATCGCCTCTCCCTCCGCGCGCTCACGTCACGAACACACGGCTCTGGACTGAGGCGCGGACTGTGCACAACCGGAGGAGAGAGCTGGCAGACAAGGCGATGACACGCCCCTCTCAGACCCCCCTCCTCCTCCTCTCCACAAATCGTGGATGGTTTCAGGTAAACACTGCCATCCTTTGTGGCATTTCATCATATGCACCAATGTGCGTGTGTGTTGTGGTGTGTAACAATAACCCAAATGTATTGTTTAGACTATTAGAAAAAGAAGAATACGTTGATTAAATAATCTTTTAGATTATGTGATATTACTTCGCCACTCTTGTACAAAAGTGTGCATTTCCGTAGAATAAATAGCATTTACCTTTAAGCACTTCAACGTAATTTTATTTACTTCCAGAAGTTCCATTTATACAACACCTCAAACTGTGTGTGATTCATTTAATTTTATTATGGTCTATTGGCTATTGTAGTTTATTTGCTATACAGTATATAAAGGATGGGCCCTCATCTGGCTGTGTCCTCATCTGCCTATGTCGGATTAGAAAACTGTCAAACCTGCGAATTGTGAATAGTTTAGTATATTGCCATGTGATCTATGACATTCATGTTGCCTATAGATCTAAATCCTGTGGACTAAATGGCCTTGGCCTAAGCATGATAAAACCATGACCCCAATTTCTTCAGTTTGTTTCACTTGCAAGCCTACAGCTTATTAAAGGTGCTATATGTTGGCCTACCTTTTTGGTTTGGTTGGTTTGTTGGTCCGACCTTCTTATCTGTGTCTCCATGGAGATTTTACTGCTTTGCCTAGAATGTTCCCCACGAATTTGTCTTGCATTTATCCAATTACAGGTGTTTTTATTACTAAAAAAAAAAAAATACCTTGACAAACATGTAGCTCATTCTTGCTTTGAGTGGGGTTGTGTCTCCACAGATCTCACCTGTAACTTGGCCCAATAGCACCATGTGCTATATTGTGGAACAGTCTAGGAAAAAAAGAAATAGGCTACATCAGAGACAAGCAAGTGGCGGAACCTCCACCACAAAAGTGACATAGTGCACCTGTAAGGTTATGTACCTAGATTAGAAATTTGCCAAGTGAATAGATAGGACCAATAAAATGCCTAAGCTTTTGGGTCTTGTTTGCTCTACTACTCTATATACCCAAGAACCGGTTTATTTTACTTTTACTTATATTTTTTTTGTTTTCTCCCTATAAAGAGGTAAAATATGTGCAGTATTGTCAGTAGAATTCATCTCCACAAGGCGGCAGTATTGCACTTCGACAGCTTTTTGGGCTCATTCTAGAGAACCTAAAAAAACTACAACTTTTTATTACGTCATTAAGAAGCGCCGCGGCGTCTATGGGGCTAACTGGCTAGCCGCGTTAGCTCTCGTTTTGACTGAAGCCTGATCTGACGCTTCGCCGCTCATGTCGACTGCTGATTTGCCGTGTTAGCTGGTCCAGCAGCCGGAGAGCTTAAGTTAAACTAGCAGTGAGGCGCCATGGCCGAGGAGGTGGATTTATCTCTGAAACTTCCCCTGGATGAGCTGCTCTACGGCAATGGAGACTTCGTACCTCCAGAAGGATTATGCTGGCTGTCTGTGCTATTCTGCCTGCTGCTGGCCTGCTCCTATGTGGGCAGCTTGTACATCTGGAGGAGTGACCTGCCCAGGTAACACAACATAGATGGATACTATGGAATATCCTTTTAATCTAAGATAAATGCAAATCATTGTCATTATACCGCGTTATTGCACGCTTTGGTGGTATATTTTGAATCATATTGCGTTCAGTGAGTAGATGTACCTTGTGGATATTTATAAAAGCTGACATATTTAGTTCACAGCTGGTGCAGCTATTTCTGGACTTTACAGTAGCGTCACTTAGTGGTGAAGGACGGATCCACACTTACCTATTTGTTGTGTTAATCCTCATTGAGAAACAAATGGGTGTGATGGAAGACGTTAACCCTTACTTTATGTGTAGGAGGCAGATGTACCAGTCTGACAACATGCTCTTTACATATATTGAAACAATTGCTTCTGCTTGTTTCATAGATGATAAATACGCTTAATCTTATTGTTGTCCTCAACCATCGGTGCTTTCTCATGCTTCACACAATTATTATGTAATTTTTATTCCCACTACATTTTCTATTGGGAATATTGATGTATGCCATTTTTATTTCCTGGCCCCCACAGGGACCACCCCATTGTGATCAAGCGGCGCTTCACCAGTGTGCTGGTGGTGTCAGGCTTGTCCCCTCTGTTTGTGTGGGCCTGGAGAGAGCTCACTGGGGTCAGGGTAAGACTTGTGCTATAGCTGTTACAGTGTAAGTTTTACTGTTGTGTAATAGAAATTTAATTTAGTGTAACTATTTCTGTTTTGTTTTAGACTGTCCCTTCGTTGCTGGCCCTCATGGGGATCCGGTTGGAGGGCCTCATTCCTGCCATCATATTTCCACTACTGCTCACCATGGTAACATATATAAGTACTATACAATCATTAAATTATAATTTCTTGTAATATGCTTTTCAGGCTTTTCTCAAAGCGCTACACTGCAGCCATTATTCATTTACTCCATGCTCTGGTGGTGGTAAACTTCTACTGTAGCTGTAGCTGCTCTGGTGTAGACTGATGGAATTATATATATATATGCGCCTCCTCATATTGATCATCACAATTTTCAATTCAATTTTTATAAATGGCTTCCAATATTAATTCCCTGTAAATAGCAAATAAAACAGACTTCTACTCATTGTCATTTAAAACTAAAGTCTGAACTCTGCTCCAAACCATGTGCTTTTAGTGACAGAAAATTGTCTGTCAATCTCTTGATTAAAAAGCTGATCATTGATGATTCAATTACTTGCCAGTCCTACTACACAACATATATTTTGCCCTGCCATCACAATACCAAAATGCTTCTTGCATTTAAGGTCTTGTTTCTGGGGCCCCTGATGCAGCTGGCCATGGACTGTCCCTGGAGCTTCATGGATGGGATCAGAGTGGCTTGTGGTAAGAATTCTAGAAATGCAAAGTTTATTATGACAAAATACAAGTTTTATCACTGGTCAAGCTTGACTTCAGACCTCTTGCTTTGCAGTCTCTTTTAAAGTGGTCTTTTCCTCTAGATCCATGGTTCTGGTCCCTGTGCTTCAGTGACATGCGCTGGCTGAGAAACCAGGTGGTGGCGCCGTTGACAGAGGAGCTGGTGTTTCGCGCTTGTATGCTGCCTATGTTAGTGCCCTGTGCTGGACCCTTCACTGCTATCTTCACCTGCCCGCTATTCTTTGGAGTTGGTCAGTTTGGGGTTTTTTTGTTCAATTTTGGAGTGATTTTTGTATGACTCTATTTCTGTATAACACGGTTTTCTTATGTTACTTTTATTTCAGCCCACTTTCATCATGTGATTGAGCTGCTGCGGTTTAGGCAGGGCTCTTTGTCGGGTATCTTCTTATCTGCAGGTGAGACACCAGGAGACACTAGAGATCGACATTGATTGATTTGTGTGTCTATTTTGTATGACCCTTATTTTGCCTCCCTTCTGACAGTGTTCCAGTTCTCCTATACAGCTGTGTTTGGGGCATACACGGCGTTCATCTTTCTCAGAACAGGTTGGTGTGGTGGTGTTGGTTATTTATGCATCAAGTGAAGCATCTACAAAAGACAAAAAAACAATCTATAGTTCTTGTTTTTTAATGTCTTCATGTTGCCTCTTGTTGCACATAAGGACACTGCACAGTATATCAAAGACATTTTAGACTAAGGGAACGTTAATAGGTTCACAAGGGAAATTATGTGGACACAGTAGCTCAATAATACAATACAGTATAGAAAAAAATCTCAACAAGGAGTGGGAGAGTGAGCATGATGGAGAATAGTTTGTTCCTCACTGTCACAATCCTTGAATAATTTGGGCTTCAGTTGAGTTTTAATGGACTTCCATTATTTAACTGTATTATGTAACATGGTTCAATAATGATTGATTATGTTGGCGTCATGTAAAACACATTAGCTAAACTACTGGGACAAGGCTCAATAAGACTAATGGGGTTTTCATAATTAATTCCAGACTGACATATATGGATTATCTGTTTAGAAGTGTTATTGAACATTCAAAAGACTTGTATTGTGTACTACTTTCCAACAAAGTACACTGGTGGTTCACTGGTAGGACTGTGCTTCATCTGCAGTTTGATAAATGTCTTTTCCCACTCTCCCTCACACTTCTTGTTCTTCTGCTGTATTTAAAAAGTGTATTGGCCAAAAATGCCTCATGAATGTACACAAAAAGCAAATCTTGAACAGTCATAACTAACTTTGAATAAACCATAGACATATTTAGCCCCTTCCCTAAACCCTAATCCATATTTCCACAGTGATGGCATTCTGACAAACCCTTCCCCTGTGTATAGGTCACCTGATGGGACCGGTGCTGTGCCACTCCTTCTGTAATTATATGGGTTTCCCTGCCATCAGCGCCGCCTTGGAGCACCCACAGCGCCTCACTGTTCTGGCCTCCTACCTCCTGGGTGTTGTCCTCTTCATCTTGTTCCTGTTCCCCTTCACGGACCCCTCCCACTATGGCCTCCCCACACCAGTCTGCACACTGGCCCCTTACCGCAGCTCCCTCTGTTTGTCCTGATGCTAGTCCACTTTAGGATATGGAAGAAGTAGTGACATTAGTTTCCAGTCCAGGTCGTGTCCAGCCAAGAGATGGGCCCGTTGCCATGGAAACGCAGGGAGCAGATTGAGTGCTGATAGAACACAGCACAGTCACGTTAAGAGCCGTTAGCTATGTGGGTCGTGGTGCGTCTGGTCGTGCAGGAGGGTGCTTGTGTGTATTATTATTATATTGCTACTAATATGAGGTTTGGATGTTGCTTTTTAGACAGAACACTGAAGGACAGGTTCACCTCAGATGTTACACTGGCAGTTTTGGATTTGTGGTGCATTACAATCGCAAATATGTTTTTTATGGCTTATTTCACATGGTTCCTATTTTTACCTTTGGTCTTTATACCTACCTCTGTGAGTGGAGATTTATAAATTTCATTTTTGGTTGAATTAGTACAGTAATTACCTCAATGGACTATCGTTATGGCAACAAGTCATTATAAGGGAGGATAAAGGGTATATTTGAATATACATTACAGTACATTTGCTTTTGGAAGATTAATTACTTTTAAATGAATTAAACATAATATATCCTAAACTGATCTAGTCAAACTGCAGCAAAGGTTTACAGTCACTGCCAGATTTTGGGTAGTTGAGATGAGCTTAATCAGTGTTTTTAAAGCAATCCGAAAAGAACCAAGGCCAAAGCTAACAAAATAAGACATCTTAACATTGAAACAATCTGAAATCATTCTACTGTCACTGAGCTGTAAGGGTCCATTACTGCATCTTTAAAAAACATATTTTGTGTTGTTGGTTTTTTGCTTAGAGACAGCTGTCCATCTTTTGTTTGTTCATTCCACTCAATGTTTACTGGTTCAAAGTGGTAGGACCTGGGCTAATAGCGAGACTGTCAGGAATTCTTTATAAGCTATACATATACTGTGAACATGTGGGCTGCTGGGCTCGAGAGCAATAAATCACTGACGACAAGTCGCTGAATGTAGAGTTTCTAGACATTTAGCATCTAAGTTTTGCCATTTTAAACTGAAGTCTGTCAAAAAATATACACAGATGACAAATGCAGACAGGAAAGGTCATTCAGGACAGTTTTGAAATGGAAACTGAGTAGGCGTATGTCTTTGGAGAATTGAATTGTGTTCAGTTGTATTTGATTCGTGTTAGAGTCTGATGAAATAGTTCCATGGTTTTATATTTATACGGATGACATGCCAATAAGAGCCGAGTTATGTGCTAGAAGAGTTAGAGTTTGTTAAGAATTCCTGCTAAAGAGGCCATTGAAAACTGAAATGGTTCCAAAGTAATTCTCCTGAGATTTGTGGGTTCACGTTCTCATAGAAGTCCATTTTGTTCAGCTCAAAGCTATGCGATGCTGGGGAAGTCATTTGATAAACAACTCTGCATGGAAAATTCTTTTTTCCAATAACAAACTTAAGATGGTTTAGAGTAGTATAGTAGTAGTCTTCTATGTGGCTGACCACTCCCTGAACTACTTTTAAGGCAATACATTTAAACAGAGTTTGAACTATTTTGCTTATCTGTATGTATACGTTTACATGCCAGCAGGGGGAGCCAGTGTTGTGCGTGATTTCCCCTATCCTGCTCTCTCTTCCATCTGTTTATCAGTGCCTCTGACATAAGTCATTACTGCAGAAACCAATTTGTCTGAAGTTGGAGGAGATGGATTTGAAGTGTGCAGATAGAAACTCCCTGCACTGCTCCATTCACAATGCTTCTATGTGGACCTGTATAATTGCCCTGTATGCTTTGTACCACAATAGATCTTAATGGCCAGGGCAATTACCTAATCACTTAGTATGAAACCGTAAGGCCATGTTGCATTCACATGGAGTCAGAGCAGAGGGGGGACTGATGTTACTTTAGGTCAGGAGATTAGAGCATAATAAGAGTGGGAAAAGCATCCCAGATGATGTCAATGTATAAAAAACAGATCTCTAGTGCAAATCCCTTTTAAACATTTTACCTGAAATCCACGTTTCTGCTTCTGTGAGGTAACACATGTGGTTACTGCAGATCTATGTTTGTTGCTTGTGAAATCTATGCTAGTGGACTGCACAAGAAACATTTTCAACTCTATACCCCAATTTTTAAACTATTTTCAAAAACTGTCACATTCACATTTTTGGAAGCAATAAGATAAGTATTATTTATCTTTATAATGAGAATTTGTGACATGAAACTAGACTACTATGTTGTTCTGTTAGCAAGATGATTCAAACCTGATATTGGGTCAAACTTTCAAATTAGCATTTACCCCTCAACTAAAAATCTCAGTAAACCTTGAATAGATAAGTTTTTCCCTTTTGTCTCATTCCATGAAAGCAACATGAGTCAGTATCATTGTACATAAAAACTTTGAGTTTTTGATGGATGCTCAGAAATGATTTTCTTAACATCCATGTAAATATGGAATTGTTGAATGTAATCGACTTTTGACTCAAAAGTAAATTTTGTGTCATCTGAGAGATGGAAAAGTAAATGAAAAGTGTCAAGTGCTCATGCTAAAACTCTAGCTAAAATTACACATTGTATTTCTACTCAACAGTGTGGTCAAATGTGAGACTTTTGCATAATCTATTTTTGCTAGGCAACGTTAGCGGCTTGTATTTTCATATGAACACCTGATGGAGAACTACTCACACTTGAGTCAGCTGCTTAGACAATACTCCAAAGGTTTCTACTGAGCACTATATTTTATAAGCAAGCAGATATATTTTGAGATGGAACAGAGGTTAGGTGATCATGTATTTTATTCACACTGTCACACTTCAGAATGACGCCAGTGTACCATGTTTTAGTATGACAATCTTTTACACAGACTTTGGAGTCACTGCTGAACACTGATTTGTAAATAAATGTTTTATAATAAATTTATTATTATTGTTGTTGTTATTGTTTTATTCACTCTTTATCACTTGTTTGCCTCTTATTTACATTTCCTTAATTTCTATATGACAAAATAACCCAATATTACCAGTGATAGCCATAGCTTAGTCTGTCATTTGTGGGCAGCAATTAATATTTAGTTTAAATTAAACTATTTAGAAAGTGAGATTTAGTCAAGTAATCTACTTTTATTTTGTCAACATATTACTGGAAAAACTTGGACCAATATAAAATAGTGTGTGTTTTTTTTTGTTTTTTTTAATTTTTTATTTTTTTAACGTATGTTACTAATATGAAACACTGACACAAAATATGGGTATATTAACAATATTTATTCAAATCATCTAAAATAAGAATGGACAAATAGCCCTAGTCTTTCCGCCAAGTGACTGCAGCCTTGTCAAAGCCTTGCAATTCTGACCAATTAAACTCCCAATAATAAAAACTGCTAAAGGAGCTTCTTTGTGCTGACAGCATGATACTGAACTTGTTTTAAAGGTACAATTGTAATTCGATAAAAGTGCTCACGTCTCACTCTACACCCTACACTCCAGGCTGCTCAAATGCTGCAGGCCATTTTAGATCCACCTGTGATTGTTCCTAAAGTAAAGCTGAGTGATTGTGACAGGAAAGTGCACCAGCAGTGGAAATAATGGACCAGTTAAAGCACATGATGGGAGAGGACAAAGGAGGATGGATTGGGTAGAAGAAGAAAAAAGATTGATATTTGGGATGACAGAAAGCCATGGATTCTGACCTTTTTACTTTGTACTACTTAGGCAGATGCCACTCATGTTTAACAGTAATTTTTTTCTCTAATAAATCCCAACAGTTCCCAGCCTAGGACAAAAATTTCTGTCTTAAAGACTTATTAATATCATCTGATAGAGGGAGCCACATTCAAGACACAAAAAAGTACATAAGAATTTAAAATGGACCAATCATATGTTTCACGCATTGTTTCATAAAAGTGCATTTATCTAAGCTTTTTGCTTTTTTATGAAAACTGCTGTTGTTTGACTGTGCACAACAAAAGAACAAATGAACATTGAACATTTTATGAAAGCAAAGCCTTGGATCATTCATCTGGCACACTCATTTACATTTCTTTTCTCAAAGTTGTTGAAAATAAGCACAAACTCTGGCAAGCAAAATGCTTTTACAAAAAGGGCTGGAAGTGAAAGAGTTAATACATAACTGTGTTTCACCAATCTAGCTCCATTAAATTTTATTCAGTGTCTATGCAGAGCTTCTGTAGATGGCTTGGTGCTCACTTAAAGAAAAGGTTAAGTGCAGAGTCAGAACTTGCAAGGATAATTTCATTCAACACTTTAAATATTTTTTGTGCCTTTAACTGATAAAAAGTAAAGTTATGTGATGGTTGGATTCAGTTTTATTAGCATAGGTAGGCTAACAGTGTATTTCCTACTTAGTCTTTGATAAGCTGACGGTGAAAACTAGCGATCACTCCTAATCAACTGAAGTTTTATGTAATATTATGGCTGTTTATTTTTAATAATAATAATATATTTAATTTCTATTACACTTTATATTTGACACCAAATCTCAAAGTCCTGCAGAATTTAAAATAATTCAAACAAAACAATTTTAAACGATTTTTGGTGCAAGTTTTTCTAAAAAGGTAGGTTTACATCCTCTTTAAGCATTCACTGTCTGTAGAGCCCTGAGGTCGTCTTTTAGGGCGTTCCACAGACAAGAAGCAGCCCTGTCCCCAATGGTATTGAGCTGTGTCCTTGGTGGGAGCTGACGGGGTTGTTGGCCTAACCAGTTCCTGGCTGAGCTGTGTGGTGTGACTATCACTGTGGAGACAGCGGTGGGTGCGCAGGAGTACCTTGCACTTAATGCAGAGGTGAACAAAAAGCCAGTGCAGTGTGTAGAAGATGGGGGTGATGTGCTTGTGCTTCCGCACCCTCATCAGGATCCTGACAGTGCTGTTCTGGACATACTGAAGCTTTTGAATGCTCCTGCCAGGGATGTCGATGAGGAGTGCGGTACAGTAGTTAGCGATATTATGGAAGTGAAAGAAAGAAGTATGCAGATGTCAAAGGAAAGATGGGGGTTAAACTTGACCCTAAGGTTGTTAACAGAGGGAGAGCAGGAAATGTTGTGGCCAAAGAGTGCAACAGAGGTTATCCAACAGATGGAGATATTGCTCCATAGTGTGCACAGTTCAGAAGGTCCATGGGACGCTCGCCATCTTGTTTCACCCCCATGCTCCCCAAAGTTCAGTTTTAGCTGCATGTTCTTCAACCCACCCTTAATGGCCTGTCATAAACAGTATAAAATGTTCATAAATACACAAAATAAAAACTCTAGCAGTTGTAAAATTAAAAAGGTCCATTTCCTATCTTAACTGGTAGTGTGTTGAGGTGGTGCTGTCGCCATGAGGGTGAACAGAAAACAAGTCTGGCCAATGAACTGAGCTCTAAAATACACCGTGTGCTTCACTATTTTACCACAAAGCAACATAAAGTCACTCCTACAGTTTTATACTCCCACAAAATGATAGTTACATTGCATAGATAATTCTTAAATATAAAATAAATTTCTTTCACTGACCAAGTCCCATTCATCGAAATACCAAACATCTCCTCAAAGGGACAGGTTGGAAAAACAAAAACACCTTTCAGCTTTTAACATATTTTTTAATTGAATAAAACATTGCGGATGTTTTTATTAATCAGTTAACCATACTGACATATTTATTAACTTTTTATTCAACATATGTATTTCTGTTTTCATTATCATGCTTTTACTATGACCTGGGTTACAATAACATTATGATTTAAACTAGCTTGTGTATCTAGGCCTATTCTTAGCTTGTTTGTGAGCGCTATGTGTACTTTCATAGACCACTACATCAGCTGTGCGCACTTTCCCTATGCCCTCAGTTTTTCCACACTCACTTCAGACTGTCCTTCTATAGCACATAGAGTCCTGAAACAACACTTTGTCTTATCACTTAGGCACCACATGAATTTTATCAAGCTCCTGTCCACACCAGTGAGACCTCAATGTTCAGGACACGTCAAGTCCAAAGGAAAAACAAGTATACATATATTAGCTATACCAGTGAGAGTGCAACTATATCTGTTTGCTGGTGATGCTTGTTGCTTCTCACCAAAAAGATAGATAAGTTATTTTATTTACATTTTATTTTGTTATGTATTTGTTTGTTTTATTTTTATTTTGTGTTTTTATGCTATGTTTTTATATATTTTTTGTGTTTTGGGGGAAAGGGGTGGGTTACAAGGTTGTGACCGTAGTCATTTTATGCTTTAAGTAACTCTGTCTTGTTTTCTTGGTTATCATTAATATGCTGTTTCATGTTTTACTTTATAATTTTTAACTTTACAATCTTTAACTGTTGGATTCAATAATGGAAACTGTTGGGAAGTTAATTGGAATCCAGTCAAAACCCCAATTTAATTAAATAATCTATTGAAAAAAGCAATCATTTCTAAATAAAATGTACTGCGTGAAGGACATTTCTGTGAGAGATTGCTGGAGATACTGAGAATGATGATAATGATGAATAATGACACTAAATGGCAGTTTTTTTTTCATGAAATATGGACGATGTGATGATGTAGAGCTTTTTTCTTAAGCTCAAGGCAAAACAACAAAGTCACAAATTGAAAGTGAAGTCTAGATTTATTACAGCGGAGAATGTTCTAAATTATTCTTTAATAAATATGAAGGCTTTATCAGTGTCAAGGAAGAGCAAATTTAAATATAGTGTGAGATAATCTATGTGAGGGATGGACTGTTTGATTATAGAAATTCATAGGAACTGTGTTTTCACCTCATCATACATGGACTTCTATAAAAACACATTATCAAGCAGCACACCAGCAAGAGAATATGACTGCAGGACAGTATGCAATATCCCATTAAAACACACTGATTGTAGATAGCCGACTTTAATGTAGTATATCTTTATTCTTCTATAGGAGCAGTGGTGGAACATAACAAAGTAAAAGTAGTAAAGTACTGTACTTAAGTATAAATTTTAGGTATCTGTACTTTACTTATTTATTATTGTTTGAGACCTGCTGAAAAGACTGAAAGGTTTATTTTTTACACATTCATAATTCAAACAAACCAAAATATACAAATAAAAACAGGTAGAAAAAAACTATATTCAGTTGTTGCAACACAAATCTGTATCAAAATAAATACACTTGAAGGTTTATTAGATCTTAAAATCTGAGTGAAATACTTTTACTTTTTACTCTTGAAGTTCATTTTTAAACATTACTTTAATACTGTTATGTAAGTAGATATTTTCATGTGATCCTTTTACTTTTACTTGAGTATTTCTTTGCTCCTTTATCTGTACTTTTACTTAAATAACAAAACTGAGTACTTTTTCTGCCACTCTATAGGACATTATATATTGCAAATATATATGATGTTTTAGAAATAAATGTCAAATGTATTACATGGATTTATATGATCATGGTCTTATCTGAATTGTATCATTTATATTCACTGCACAATAGTATGCTGCCAGCAGTCAATTTTCAGAGCTACAGCGGCCTGCCCGTGCCACCTGTCAATCTGGGTGCTCTCTGACATAACCACTCTAAACCGGTTTAACGGGCTGAAGCAATATGTGGAAATAATGACACCTTTTTTGGATTGTTTATTAATAAAAAATATAGCAAAAAATGTATTTCACTTGTCAAAAGTCTTGACATGTGTTTTGCCAAACCCATATGATCTAAAACAATCCACAGTTATTACTTACTCAATTCTTTTTGATGTAGAACCATTTCTTTTGAACTGACAGGCAAAACTTTCATCTTGAAAAATTCCTCTGGACCTAAAATTGGAAATGAATTGGCATGACGTGGGCAGTGCATGCATACAAACACAAACATCAAAAGTGTCTGCCGCCATCTTTAATACTGTCTAACCTGTTATCAGTGCAGATCTGGTCCCATGGGCGCTCCATAATGAAACACTCCAGCTGTCTCTACTCATCTCCTCTGTGCGTCATCCTTCACCAAATGAATGCCTTCTCTCCAGGTAGAACTACTATTTGTTTAACCCAATATCTACTGTGGCTTTATCTGACTGGGCCTTTCTTCCCAACATGCTTCAAGCTTTAGTCCAGGAGCTGTGGCTGCACTCAGGAGGTGTGAAGCTGCTTGCAGACTGCTGTCTCCCCAGCTGGTCTTTCATTAGATGCTTGTTTGTGTATGATGCTCTGCAGGATGAGAAAATGCCACAGAGGAAAAGTAATAATTTCCACCTGTAGTCCCTGGACAGGCTGATGTGTAATAAAAGTAACAGTTTGGTGTAGGTAGATGAAAGACCTGTAAACATATTGTACATACATCTAGTACAACACATCTCGCCCCTCAAATACGCCATTTCGTTTGCGGCAAATAATTATGAGATGCTTGGAATGCATTAGGTAAGTAAAGCAACACATTTGGCCCATTTAAATGGTTAATTTTAAATGTTAGCAAACATTTAAAATTAACTTGTTTTTCACAATAAAACAAACTAAAAATGTCAATGGAATTGCATCGGGAGAGTAAAGATGGCTTAGCTATACAGATAGTTTTCTTAACTCTTTTGCTGCTTTTCTCATTATAGACAATAGACATATTTCACATCTTTAAAGCTACAATTTCTATATTATCTTAGACAGTGTATTACTCAACTCTACTATTTTGTGTTTGGTTTAGGACTGGAGCATAGTCAGGAATTCTAACTCATGTCATGTGATCACCGTGGAGAGAGAATTAGCTCAAGATGGACAGTCGTGGGAAGTCACAGTAGTAGTGGACTGCAAATGTACCATTATTTCTTTGTATACTTTGTGCCTCCCACTATGTAACCACGGCAACTTGGCAGTAAATATTACACTGGGTTACAAAAAAAACATTTTTGAAAATTGTCTGTGTTTTTTCAACTGAATTAGGACCATTTTGCACCGCTGAATCCAAAAATGATATCCATTCCTCAGGTCAGGTTTTTATGCTAATTTGATTTTGAAAAATCCGATCTGACTAAATTGATTACAATTTTGTGACATTATCAGTTGATTTTCTTTAATATTTCTCATCCAAAAAATGTTTTAGGAGATAAAAAATAGTTTTCTAACAGAATGTATTAATTAAATGTTACGTTATGTTAATTGATAAAGGTAAGTACATGTAAATTGGAATGTTACGTTATCATTGTGCAAAATTCAGGACATGAACTTCTGTTTCTATGAACCCCTTGAATGCTCAGCAGCAGGGATGTCTCTCTTCAGAGTCCAACAGTAATCAGCCATCATGACTGCATCTCAGCGTCCCTGATACCTGGTCTCCATCTCTTTTATGTCCTGATGGAATCTCTCCCCCTGCTTATCACTCAGTGATCCCAGATTCTCAGGAAACCTGAACATTTAGCTCCTTTTGGGAAAAAGGATGTGGAGCATCATCATTAAAACCACACTGGAGGAAGGAAAGACAGGTACTGGAATTTCATCACAGTGAGCTACACATCAATAGCCCAGAAGTAGCTATTGATGTCGGCTCCCTCCAAACCATGGGAATTCCAAACTTCAGACAACTCTTCTTGCCTTTAGTCCACTGACGCAGATACTCGGTGCGTGACTCGCATGCCATGTGTGGCACCCAAGCTTCATCTTGGTCACCAAGTTTAATACCAAAATAAGCATGGTAAGCACGCTTTATGAAACTTGTGACTTGATTCCTGTTAGAAACATTGGTGCATTCACCACAGATGTAGCAGAATATGTCAGGCTTATTTTTGCAAGATCTTCTAGTTGAAACCATTTCATTCACTTGTAATATAAAAAAAAAAACAATTAGTCATAAGTTGGTACATGCAAAATCTTCAGAATTTGTTTATAGCAAGAAATATAACAGAATTTTGCATCATATGACATGAAAATACTCATACATGTAAACAAAATCGTCCAAAAACAAATATGTAGCTTAGTTCAGAACGTTGACCTGATTGAGCAAAACCAATGTGATTTTTGGATTCAGCACATCAAAATTATCCTAAATCAGCTAAAAAATCTTAGACAATACATTTCGTGTTGACCAGTGTTATTAATTCAGTATGTCTTGGTGTTTGTTCATGGCTTTGCATCTGTAACTTGCCATAGTCCACATATATCTTGACTGAATCGTACATGCATCTGTTGTCTGTCTAAATTGCATTAAAGGGGCGGGTGCAGAGAGATCCGGGCGGCAGTCGAAGGCGGGGACCTCGACGACTGGATCTCCGGACATGGAGACTTGCTCTGGGGACGTGGAACGTCACCTCGCTGGGGGGGAAGGAGCCTGAGCTTGTGCGGGAGGTTGAGTGTTACCGGCTAGATATAGTCGGCCTCACCTCCACGCACAGCTTGGGCTCTGGAACCCAACTTCTTGAGAGGGATTGGACTCTCCATTTCTCTGGCGTTGCCTGCGGGGAGCGGCGGCGAGCTGGGGTGGGCTTGCTTATTCAGAATCAGAATCAGAATCAGAATCACTTTTATTGCCCCACAGCTCAGCCGCTGTGTGTTGGGGTTCACTCCGGTGAACGAGAGGGTTGCGTCCCTGCGCCTTCGGGTCGGGGACAGGTCTCTCACTGTTGTGTCAGCCTACGGGCCAAACAGCAGTGCAGAGTACCCGGCCTTCTTGGAGTCCCTGGGAGGGGTACTAGACAGTGCACCAACCGGGGACTCCGTTGTTCTCCTGGGGGACTTCAACGCCCATGTGGGTAACGACAGTGACACTTGGAGGGGCGTGATTGGGAGGAACGGCCTCCCCGATCTGAACCCGAGTGTTTTGTTATTGGACTTCTGTGCTAGTCACAGCTTGTCCATAACAAACACCATGTTTGAGCACAAGGGTGTCCATCAGTGCACGTGGCACCAGGACACTCTAGGTCGGAGGTCGATGATCGACTTTGTTGTCATGTCATCTGACCTCCGACCGCGTGTCTTGGACACTCGGGTGAAGAGAGGGGCTGAGCTGTCAACTGAGTTGGATCCGCTGGCGGAGGAGGAAGCCGGACAGACCTGGCAGGCCCAAGCGCATTGTGAGGGTCTGCTGGGAACGTCTGGCGGAGCCCTCTGTCAGGGGGGTCTTCAACTCCCACCTCCGGGAGAGCTTCTCCCTGATCCTGGGGGAGGTTGGAGACATGGACTCCGAGTGGGCCATGTTCTCCACCTCTATTGTCGATGCGGCTGCTCCTAGCTATGGTCGTAAGGTCTGTGGTGCTTGTCGCGGCGGCAATCCCCGAACCCGGTGGTGAACACCGGAAGTAAGGGATGCCGTCAAGCTGAAGAAGGAGTCCTATCGAGCCTTGTTGGCTCGTGGGACTCCTGAGGCAGCTGATGAGTACCGGCGGGCCAAGCGTGCCGCGGCTCGGGCAGTCACAGAGGCAAAAACTCGGGGTTGGGAGGAGTTCGGGGAGGCCATGGAGGAGGACTATCGGACGGCCTCAAAGAGATTCTGGCAAACCGTCCGACGCCTCAGGAGGGGGAAGCACTGCTTCACCAACACTGTTTACAGTGCGGGTGGAGAGCTGCTGACCTCGACTGGGGATGTTGTCGGGCGGTGGAAAGAATACTTTGAGGATCTCCTCAATCCCACTGTCACGTCTTCCGAGGAGGAAGCAGAAACTGGGGACCCAGAGGCGGACTCGTCCATCACCCTGGCTGAAGTCACTGAGGTGGTTGGCAAGCTCCTCGGTGGCAAGGCTCCGGGGGTGGACGAGATCCATCCTGAGTACCTCAAGTCTCTGGATGTTGTGGGGCTGTCTTGGCTGACACGTCTCTGCAACATCGCGTGGCGGTCGGGGACAGTACCTGTGGAATGGCAGACCGGGGTGGTGGTCCCTCTGTATAAGAAGGGGGACCGGAGGGTGTGTTCCAATTACAGGGGAATCACACTCCTCAGCCTTCCCGGTAAGGTCTATTCCAGGGTACTGGAGAGGAGAATCCAACCGATGAATCCAACCGATGAATCCAACCGATAGTCGAACCTCAGATTCAGGAGGAGCAGTGTGGTTTTCGTCCTGGTTGTGGAACAATGGACCAGCTCTATACTCTCCATTGGGTCCTCGAGGGCTCATGGGAGTATGCCCAACCAGTCCACATGTGTTTTGTGGATCTGGAGAAGGCATTCGACCGTGTCCCTCGTGGTGTTCTTTGGGGGGTGCTCTGGGAGTATGGGGTCCGGGGCTCTTTGCTAAGGGCTGTCCGGTCCCTGTATGACCGGAACAGGAGCTGTGTTCGCATTGCCGGCAGTAAGTCAGACCTGTTCCCGGTGCATGTTGGACTCCGCCAGGGCTGCCCTTTGTCACCGGTTCTGTTCATTATATTTATGGACAGAATAGGCGCAGCCAGGGGCCGGAGGGGGCCTGGTTTGGGAACCACAGAATTTCATCTCTGCTGTTTGCAGATGATGTTGTCCTGATGGCTTCTTCGAGCCAGGACCTGCAGCAGGCACTGGGGCGGTTTGCAGCCGAGTGTGAAGCGGCTGGGATGAGAATCAGCTCCTCCAAATCCGAGGCCATGGTTCTCGACCGGAAAAAGGGGGTTTGCTCTCTCCGGGTGCGTGGTGAGTCTCTGCCTCAAGTGGAGGAGTTCAAGTATCTCGGGGTCTTGTTCACGAGTGAGGGAAGGATGGAGCGGGAGATTGACAGGCGGATCGGTGCAGCGTCTGCAGTGATGCGGTCGCTGTATCGGTCCGTTGTGGTAAAGAAGGAGCTGAGCCGGAAGGCGAAGCTCTCGATTTACCGGTCAACCTACGTTCCTACCCTCACCTATGGTCATGAGCTTTGGGTAATGACCGAAAGGACAAGATCGTGGATACAAGAAATGGGCTTCCTCCGCAGAGTGGCCGGGCGCACCCTTAGGGATAGGGTGAGGAGCTCGGTCACACAGGAGGAGCTCGGAGTAGAGCCGCTGCTCCTACACGTTGAGAGGAACCAGCTGAGGCAGCTCGGGCATCTGCTCAGGATGCCTCCTGGACGCCTCCCTAGGGAGGTGTTCTGGGCATGTCCCACCGGGAGGAGGCCCCGGGGAAGACCCAGGACACGCTGGAGGGACTATGTCACTCGGCTGGCCTGGGAACGCCTTGGGGTCCCACTGGAGGAGCTGGAGGACGTGTCTGGGGTGAGGGAAGTCTGGGAGTCCCTGCTTAGTCTGCTGCCCCCGCGACCCAGCCCCGGATAAGCGGAAGAAAATGGATGGATGGATGGAATTGCATTAAATTTGTTCAGAATCATATGCTATTCCATGCATGTGGGCATGTTTTATTATTCAAGAGCATTATAGTAGAATGCATTGTTGGTCTGTGTCTATGTATAGCATTCCTTGTCATATTTATGTATTTCAGCTTCCTGTTTCTTTGTCCATGATGTGACTTTTCCTGGCATATATGCAAAAGCTACTGTGACAGTCCTATATTTTTTTCTTACACAATTAACCCATGCTTTTACAATTAGATAAGACACATTATTGGATTTGCATTATAAAGTCTAATATATTTTGCAATAAATCTTTTCATAATGGAAAATCCAATTAAAATTTAACCACATTACTCCTCCAATATCAAGTTTCTACACTCTTTCTGTAATAATACCATTTAAATTAAACCCGTGATTTCTAGGTGTGGATTTTTCCCATTAACTTTCACAGATCTGAGCCCATGCAGCCTGAACCACCTTTAAACATATCCATTGTCCAGTTTGTAGACGTATGCTACTTTTTACAACCCATTGTCACATGTCTCTCTTGGCACATACTCCGTCGTTAGGCCCAACAGACCATAACATATGGGCAATTACAGTTGTGTTCCAGCCCAGTAAATAGTCTGTGTCAGTGCTAATGAGAAAGCTGCAGTCAAGGATGTAATGTTCAACTCAATACTCGCAATGTCACCGGTATTACAGGGAGCATAGTTTTCAAATGCTGAAAAACTCATTCAATCAATGGTATCAGATGTGTGTAATGTATTAAAACTAGCACTCGTTATCTGCATTGGGCAGAAAAGGCAGAAATACACTTTTAAAATAGGCACTGAGATATGCAATGTTGAGCAAAATATGTATTTATTATTTATTTATGTGCAAAATTCTGATATCACTCTGGTGTAAATGCACTTTCTGTATGAGTTGCCTTCGTTCCAACAGACAAAATTTATGTTGTAAAAATATCATGTAAAATGATGAATTTCAAGTCCTCTTATATAATCAAATATGTATGGCTTTCAATCTTAATTTCATGAACATAAACAACCCACTTAACAGAAAAAAGTTCAATTTATTCCTCTGCTCCACACCACATGCTTTTGCTGCGACAGAATTGGCTGTTGATTTTAAACTGTTGGCTCTCGATTGGATAAAACATTTGATAAACTGCACAGCCCTAAGCACCATGATGAGGTAGAAAAAGTTACAAATTGAAATATTTGCTTTGAGTGCTCAATGAAGGTGAAAAGGTGCCATAGAAATGAATAAAGGATTCCTGACCATTTCTTCTATACGGCACATTTGCCAGTCAATAACACTATTCAAGTGTACTGTTACATCACTGCACACTCTTAACAACACGTCCATAAGTGCTGGAGTGTTACAGGCACACAGTATACCTGAAGAGAATATATAGTTAGACCTGTGATTGTCTCCACTCTCTAATCACTGAAACTGGGCCAGAGACTGCTGAGAGCGCCCCCTCCAGTCCGCTGCAGACCACTGAGGTAACAGTATAGTTATGAAACCAGACTATAATGAGAACACCTGAACCCCAGTTAAAGACCAGATCCAGCCTCGACCCCTCCTCTGTGGGCGTCAGGCAGCTTGGAGGTGCAGACACATGCAGATTTTTCCACCCAGTGCTTTTGTTATTCCTCACAGTGGAGCAGCGCCATAACCTGCTGAAACAATAACTCCTTGTTATGTGATATGATCCATCTTTTTGGCTGCAAGGTTGTTTTTCTGCATATTTGTGCCAATTTGTCCTATATGACCTCTATGTTGGTTTTTCAACAAGTGGGATGGGTGGAATTATTTCAGCACCGAAAGACTCCTTCCATTGTTACTCAAATAATGGTATTTCATTTACACTTCATCTGCAACAAAAATATACAAGACCACTTCGCAGACACTGAGAGTTCTGTCCTTGTTGCTGATGTCATATGGTTGTGCACACAGTAATTTTATTACTGTGGTTGGAAGTATCTCTTTTGGTTTGCCCCAGGACAGCTATGGATATAGGACTTGGGGTTGTGTGATCCCATATGACAGAATTTTTTGCTAGCCTAATGTCAAAACAATTGAGATTTTAAGATGAAAATAAATCCTAAACCTATGGCATTCATTCAAACACATTCTGACTTTAAAGTGATAAATGCATTTACCAATAGTGACCCAACAGCTTATCAGGTTGTTTACAGTACATAGCTCTTTTATTTCATGTTTTTTTTTTTTTACTAATACAAGTAAATTTCCATGGTAACACTTTTTTAACCTTCCATCCCACCCTCTAAAGAAGTAACTTACAAGCATCAGTGTAGTGTATGAGTGAGTGAACAATGTAATGTAGGTATTAGCACTATCTGGATTGGCACTGTATAAATTAACACCTTATTGTTATTCACATTTCTATCCCACTGACTATAAAGTGGTCAGTGTTTTCTGATATCTTTGGAAGTGCAATGTATTCAAATGGCTTACTGTAAGTACTTCACTCCTCTACTGGGATCATAGTGCGCGCTGATGTTAATCCAGAATGTGGTTGTGGAATGTTCCTCTACTCGTTGCTGTCATATCAGGAGGTGTCATATTCAGGAGTAAGGCAAACGTCTCCACAGGCTCCTGAACAAACACACAGAGTGCTGTGGGAAGTGCAGCCCTCTCACACTCACTGCATGATAACTCAATTATCCTACGCGCTATGTGACCCTCTCCACTCCTCCGGACCTGTCGCCATCAGAACAGGAAACTCCTCTGTGGACACCCGGCACTAATGTTATTAGATTGGTGCACTCGTGGTTTTTGATTGAGAAACCCTCTGGAGGAGCTGAGCATACGGAGAATAAATGAGGCAGTAATGTTATCCACACCTGACCACTTTCCCAAAATATGCCAATGTTTGACCAAGTGAGTGTGAGTGTTAATAAAGATAGAGGCAACAAGATATGTATATTTGTCTTTTCAAAGTGAATTAACTACTGAATGGTTAAGGTTCCATATTATCTTAAAGTAGGTCTTACCCAGAGTCCTGCACAGTGTAAAAGTTGGAAATATGCTAACAACTTTATGAATTTCTTATTTTTTTAGGTTCATGATTATATGTTCAGGATGTGGAATACATGTATAATAATATAGCTTTAGTACAGGGGCATAAGAAATGAGCCTTGAGGGACACCATAGATTTGAATAGGTCTTTCCAAACCAAACAATAATATGGTCATTGTAGACATACACTAATTTGCATGGGTCTCTAGCTCTTAATCAATATCGCAAGTATTGGAAATGTACCAAACTACATTATGAATTTGACAGAGTGCATGCTGCTTGGTATTCTTCTCTACACAAACCTGTCAGAACATTTACTCAGGAGTTGACAGGAGATCTATGCCCTTTCCTCCTGTTTGGCCTGAAAAGCCCAGTTGAAATGTTGAACACACTAATCTACAGGCTATAAAGGATGACAAGGCATCACAAGGCTCAAGGCTTCAGATATTCTTGTGCATAAAGGTTTTTGTCAACCTGCTACTTACAGAATACAAGAATACACATACACAGCTTTACTTCAATAAGAGATAAGAGATAACTGCACAAAACACAGTTCTCTTATGAGCTCAACAGTGACCGCCCACCCACCCCTGGTTCCAGAAATGCATTTCTCAATCATTTTTCCCATGGATTTCCAAAAAAAAGAAAAACATTTTGGGCTTAAAAATTACCACATTATGGATATTAATTTCCATGTAGCTGGTTAGCCTCCACAATGCCTTTGAACTCTTAATATTTGAATTCTATGGGAAAACTGAATGGAAAAAAAAAAAAAAAAAAAAGTCACGTCTTCCGAGGAGGAAGCAGAAACTGGGGACCCAGAGGTGGACTCGTCCATCACCCTGGCTGAAGTCACTGAGGTGGTTGGCAAGCTCCTCGGTGGCAAGGCTCTGGGGGTGGACGAGATCCGTCCTGAGTACCTCAAGTCTCTGGATGTTGTGGGGCTGTCTTGGCTGACACATCTCTGCAACATCGCGTGGCGGTCGGGGACAGTACCTGTGGAATGGCAGACCGGGGTGGTGGTCCCTCTGTATAAGAAGGGGGACCGGAGGGTGTGTTCCAATTACAGGGGAATCACACTCCTCAGCCTTCCCGGTAAGGTCTATTCCAGGGTACTGGAGAGGAGAATCCGACCGATAGTCGAACCTCGGATTCAGGAGGAGCAGTGTGGTTTTCGTCCCAGTCGTGGAACACTGGACCAGCTCTATACTCTCCATCGGGTCCTTGAGGGCTCATGGGAGTATGCCCAACCAGTCCACATGTGTTTTGTGGATCTGGAGAAGGCATTCGACCGTGTCCCTCGTGGTGTCCTTTGGGGGGGTGCTCTGGGAGTATGGGGTCCGGGGCTCTTTGCTAAGGGCTGTCCGGTCCCTGTATGACCGGAGCAGGAGCTGTGTTCGCATTGCCGGCAGTAAGTCAGACCTGTTCCCGGTGCATGTTGGACTCCGCCAGGGCTGCCCTTTGTCACCGATTCTGTTCATTATATTTATGGACAGAATTTCTAGGCGCAGCCAGGGGCCGGAGGGGGTCTGGTTTGGGAACCACAGGATTTCATCTCTGCTGTTTGCAGATGATGTTGTCCTGATGGCTTCTTCGAGCCAGGACCTGCAACAGGCACTGGGGCAGTTTGCAGCCGAGTGTGAAGTGGCTGGGATGAGAATCAGCTCCTCCAAATCCAAGGCCATGGTTCTCGACCGGAAAAAGGTGGTTTGCCCTCTCCGGGTGGGTGGTGAGTCTCTGCCCCAAGTGGAGGAGTTCAAGTATCTTGGGGTCTTGTTCACGAGTGAGGGAAGGATGGAGCGGGAGATTGACAGGCGGATCGGTGCAGCGTCTGCAGTGATGCGGTCGCTGTATCGGTCCGTTGTGGTGAAGAAGGAGCTGAGCCCAAAGGCGAAGCTCTCGATTTACCGGTCAATCTACGTTCCTACCCTCACCTATGGTCATGAGCTCTGGGTAATGACCGAAAGGACAAGGTCGCAGATACAAGTGGCCAAAATGGGTTTCCTCCGCAGAGTGGCTGAGCGCACCCTTAGGGATAGGGTGAGGAGCTTGGTCACACGGGAGGAGCTCGGAGTAGAGCTGCTGCTCCTACACGTTGAGAGGAACCAGTTGAGGTGGCTCGGGCATCTGCTCAGGATGCCTCGTGGACGCCTCCCTAGGGAGGTGTTCTGGGCATGTCCCACCGGGAGGAGGCCCCGGGGAAGACCCAGGACACGCTGGAGGGACTATGTCTCTCGGCTGGCCTGGGAACGCCTTGGGGTCCCACCGGAGGAGCTGGAGGACGTGTCCGGGGTGAGGGAAGTCTAGGAGTCCCTGCTTAGACTGCTGCCCCTGCGACCTGGCCCCGGATAAGCGGAAGAAAATGGATGGATGGATGGATGGATGAATGGAACTGAACGGAAAATGTACTTCTGGAACTGCAGCAGCTGTAGAGCGTTATAGTATAAAAGATTAGTGAGTTTGTAATAAATTTAAATTACAGAATTTGGGTAAAATAATCAAAGTAGGCCCAAAAATACCGACCCAAAAATATCAGTTGGCGATCAGTTCCAGAGAAACTGAAAAAAAAGTTCCTGAGGTAAAAAGTTTCTGGACTCACCTCCTTGAGCTGACCCACATTAGGATACTCCCATGTCTGCTCCAAGAGACTGCCACCCACATGCTTTGCCTTTTAGATTAGTGTAGGTTGCGGGGGACTATTTTATGATGACTATTTGTGATTATTTATGTTTTGATTTGTGTGATTTTAATGTCCTTATTCTGTAAAGCACTTTGAATTACTTTGTGTTTGTGTTGTGCTCTACAAATAAACTTGCCTGGCCTTGGCTAAAAGAGGTTTTTGTGTACTCTGTCCTGCCTCTCCATAGTATGATATTCAGTGAGCCCAGATGTAGAGAGGTACCTTTAATGGGCTCATCTCACTGGGCTGTTAATACTCAGGAAAGGGAATCTAATTTTCTGAACCAAAGTAGGTACCCAAGAGGCAAACAGTTTAGTAGAGTTTATAGTTATGTGAGTGTGACGCAAATTTTGGCAAGACCCTAACTATAGATTAAAACCCGGTAAATGCATCACACTGTGTAGTGTGCTTTTATGTGCTCACATTTTGCCCACATTCTCCACATTCACATGATAAATAACACAGCATGCTGGTTGAATAACCCAGAGTGACTGACTGGTGAATTAGCCAATCGATAATGCACTTGGTACGTCCACATCAAAGCAAGCCTTACTTCAGATTTTATGCTAAAAGAAGACAATATCTGCTTGCTGTATAGATGATGAACTAAACCTTATGGTTTAGTTCATCATCTCTGTAATCTGTATCAAAATTCACTAGCTATCAAAGTCCTGATAGTATGTCCTTTTGAGACCAAAGAGTGCCTGTTTTTAGCTTCATCCCATTCACTCTATGTTGCAACACCATGACGTTATCATTATCATGTTCATGTTGACGTTATCATGTTCTGATGCAGCTGTTGTATATATTTTCTACCTCTAAGTATTTTATTTGATTTTTTTAAGCATATCTTTCTTAACTTTGTGCATGTCCTTTTTTGTATTTGTATTTATTCAGTGTGTTTTATGTTGCACTTTATCACCAAAGTAAGTTCCTAGTTTGTGAACTGTGTTCACAAATGATGGCAATAAAAGGATTCTGATTCTGATTATACAAAGGCTAGCTTATGGGAAATGTATTGGAACCACAGCCTGAGAGTTGAGAGCCCTCCACATCCACTCCACAGCCTGCAGCGATGCTTAAGGGCCCTGTATCGCATTGGACATGTGAATGGTCTATCAATGGATTTATGTTCCACACACTTGTCTACAAATGGTATTGGTTTCACTTGCATTATAATATTGCAGGTTTTGTTGGTTTGGACCTTTTTGTCTGATAAGCAGAGTTTAATTGTGCATTTGATTATACTGTACAGTAGGACCCTGTGACCCATGTTTTACCCATGTTTAAGCCAATTTTATTTTTGGTCAGGACTAGCTGGAGCTTGTCACAAATCCTGCATTGCCTTGATGTGTACACAATTAATGAGTTACCATTTTTTTTTTTTTTTTTGTGTTGATTTCCTCTGCAGCCTTTGGGAGAAAATGTGCTCAGGAAATAAAGGTCCTAGGTGATGGTGGTTAGTGGTTAGTTGGTGGTTTACACTTGTAATTATTATATTCCATTGTCACCACTATGCTGAGAGCCCACTAAATAAAAATAAAAAGTAATAAAAACCTGGTGAAGGTGAAGGCATACACCACATGCTTGTCTCCGTGGAGATGTTGCTGCTTTGCTTTAGAATGCTCTGGAGTATGCCATTAGACTGAATCTTTTGATTTGTTTTATTTATTGTCTATATATGTATACTCTGGTATTGTTACCTACTTGTCGCCATGAAGACAGATAAGTTTAATTTCATATGGTAGAAAATTTACATATGCACCTTTAAATAACCTAGTGTATTCTTTTGTTGTTTTTTGCCTATGTGCTCCACAATACTCAATACAGTTTATGTAATTATGAATCCAAAAGTGTTCTTATACACAGAAAGAATAAACACACAAAAAAATATGCCACCACCTAATCTCAGAGAAAGCCTGTATCCTTTTGTGCAGTTATTGAGCTGTGTATAGTCTGAAGAGAATACTGTGGCTGTCCTCTGTGCTCTTGCCTCTGTCTGAGTGTTAATATAAAACCAGGCTTTGCTGGAGAGGTGTCAAGGAGCTCTCTCACTCATTCCCTGACAGATGTTATCAAACACCTTAACAGACATCTCAAAGAATCACATTTTAATCATTTCATAACATTGTATTATTGTAAAAATGCAGGCAACACTGTGTTTTTCCTATCGAACACAGAAACATCTCAGATATTTTCTTCAAAGTAAGACTGCAAAAGGATATCACTAAAATGGTCTCACAGATCAGTTGAAGTGTGAAATAGGCCTTGTTTATACAAAGTATTGCCTTGTGCAGTTTATGTGCTATCTGAGCGGTTTCAAACAGATACAGAGCAATGCATTTAAAGTAGACCTGCTTATACCAACGATGTTTTAGAGGTTGCATGTTTCAACCTGTCTTTGCTTGCTTTTATTTCACTTTAAAAGAGGTATATTATACAAAATTAATTCAACAGTGTTATAATGGTGATACCTCATCTTAAGTTTACTCAAAGCTGTATTTAGCTTGATTTATGCAGGTTAGAGTAAGTGATCCTGCATTGTCTTTCAAATCAGATTGTTCTTATATTTCACGTGTGCACATTGATATGGGAGCTGACATCTTCGAGCAGCTCTAGTGTTACAGCGTAACAGTCTACTGATAAAATCTCTCTTTATGGAATATAATATTGTCCTGTTCTGTAGTCTGCACAGACACTCTGTAGTTTGCACAGACACTCCACACATCCTCCCTAGCACCACTTCTCAAACTCAGTCGGGGGATATTGATTTAGTAATGAAGTGCTATTATTGTTAGCAGTAGAGTACATAAGAAGAGAGCATCGCTCAATGAACAAAATGCAAGTAAATTGCTTTTGTGATTTGGCTTTTATCGCACAAAGAATTTTGTTTGATTTGATGCACATGTATGGAAGCATATAAGACTCACCTACTTCAAATTAACATTCATTTTACAATTGTCAGTTCCAAACATACATTTTAAAAGAGTATTCGACAAATTGCCAAGTCATATGCAAGTTTCACATGCAATTTAAAGTTCATCAGTTGCATTGTACAAGTTATTTGTCAATGCAGTATTGTTTAATATTTTGAATTGTACTCAATTTTGTTGAGATACAGAGGTGAAAAGTAAAAGTATCACATGGAAAAATCAACACTTGGAATACAAATCGATTTCTTAATTTTTCTTATGAATTTTGTGTATTTATTTTGTTGGCTCAAAGTCGAAGCCTGGACTCAAAAACTTTAGTCAGGATATTAGCAGAAACAATGTTAAAAATAAATCCTCAAATCATACAAAAAGCACTTTTACTTTTCAGTCCAGTTCAAACATGTAGTGAAATAGAAAGTACAGATACCTGCTAAAAGTAAAAGTAAAAAGTATACACTGTAAAATGTATTTAAATAAAGTATAGATACCAAAAAATTCGACTTAAGCACAGTACTTTACTACTTGTATGTTACCTTCCACCACAAAACTGAATTCTCATTTAGCTTATTGAACTTGTAAATTACATGCCAAATTAGCATATTGACTGGATATTTTCCAAATACTATTTTAAAGTGCCTGCTTTGGAATTGGAATCACAGTTTAAATAAAGAATCCTATGCTGATGATAATAAGGTCACCTACATGATGTACAATTGTATAAAAGTTTGGTAATATATTTTGGTAACAAATTACAAAAACTTGGGAAAAAAGAAAACAAAATGTGGTGTAAAACCTGATATGAACACCACCAGGTTGTCTTTTCATAGGAACATTCCCTGAGATCCAAAATGAGCATTGTCCATTGAACCAAAATGGCTATATTGGCCCGTAAAGACACCATAAATCGCTGATCTGTTAGCTACAAAAATATGTTGGCCTTGCATTCTTCACCTTCACAGTATAATGTAAACAGCCCTGGTCCAAGCCTGGGAACTATTTTCTGATTTCAGACATAACATAACACATGTAATAGACTTTTTCCACACAATAATCACAGAGGTCGGAAAGCATTGTAATGACACACAGTTTCAAATGGTATTTTTATTGTTGAAAGTCAAAAGTACACTATATAACTTTTTTGGTGGAAGGTATGTCTCCTGCTACATGTGTCTCAGATAAAATGTCCTTGACCTATGGGGTGCCCCAGGGGTCAATCCTGGGACCCCTGTTGTTCAATCTCTATATGCTGCATTTAGGCCAGTTAATATGCAGCACTAATCCTACCACAACTATGCAGATGACACTCAAATCTATGTCTCACTGGCAGCAGGTGAATATGAACCAGTGGATTCACTCTGCCACTGCATCCAACAGATCAGTGTGTGGATGCAATATAACTTTCTCAAGCTAAACTCAGACAAGACTAGTCACAGTCTTTAGGCCACAGAAACATAGAGAAAGTGTTAGCAGTCACCTCCAGTCTCTCTCTCTCTCTAAAACCTTTAAATCAGGCTATCTAGAGGTAATAATGGACTCAGACTTGAACTTCAACAGCTACATCAAATTAATAACATCTGCTGCTTTTTACCATCTAAAAATATTGCAAAAATCAAAGGTATACGGTCAAAACCAGTCTTGGAGAGACTTATCCATATCCAGTAGGTCAAACTACTGTAAAGGCCTGCTCACTGGTCTCTCCAAACGAGCGTTAAGACAGCTGCAGTACATCCAGAACACTGCTGCTCGGGTACTGACTAGAACCAGGAAGTACGAGCACATAAGTCCTGTGCTCAGGTCTCTGCACTGACTGTAGCTCAAAGAATAGACTTGTAGCTCTACTTGTGTACAAGTCTCTCCATGGCCTAGCACCAAAGTACATCTCCGACATGTTAGTGCCATATGAACCATCTCGCACTCTGAGGACTTCAGGGACCAGCCTCCTGCGGGTGCTCAGAGTCAGGACTAAACATGGGGAATCAGCATTTCAGTTTTATACAGCTAAAACCTGGAACAGTCTCCCTAAA